>NW_027077587.1:0-118487 GCF_963924675.1 Phocoena phocoena | reverse complement strand
CTACACATGAACTGAATTACAAAACAGAACAGGGTCTCAAATTTAGAAAACCAACTAGTGCTTGCTTATGGGGAAAGGTGCGTTGGGGTGCTTCATAAAACCAGAGACTGAAATTAGCACAGATAACTTTCCATAAGCCAAATATGTAATAGACAAGACCTACTCCTTGCTCAACGAAATGGACCCAACACCACATATTCAACGCCTAGGAATATACCTGACTAGGAAGAATCTTAAAACCCATGGATATATATGTCTCCGTAAGAGAATCAAGCGTGTGTACAGCGGCATAAACGCAGCAGTGAAAATCCGATAAATCCCATTATCAAAATAAATTTCAAAAAAAAATCATAAAGACAGTGAAATAGAGAGCAATTCTTAAATAATTCACTCAGGGCATGTGATGCAACCGGGATTTAACACATCTACACCCAGAGCTGGTTGAGACATAAGGCTGGACACTTCAGGCTGATAGCATTGGTGAGTTTCGGTGAGCAAATGCAGACCCTTTGAAGTCATACTGCATGGTACCCATTCCATGGGTCCCAACTCTCCAGGTTCAAGGGATTCTTCCTCCAGCTAAAACATGCATGGGAAACCAAGAGTATCGTCCACCATGTGATTGGGAAATGATTTAAAATGTATCTCAGTTTTCGTATCCTGGTCCTCGGGTTCACCATTCCAGATGCTTTACTAACACTCTCCCCGCTTGGAGAGTCAGTTCCTTTAACCTCCTCTTTGGCACAGCTTGCAATTTCTGTGCAAAATGAACAGGAATAGGGAGAACCAATGAGAGACTAGCTGTAGGTGTCTGCACGGGCAAATGTAACGCTCATTGCCCACCAGGAAGAGGAATTAACCAAAGGCTCAGCGTGCCCTGCCGGAAACAGATTAGGGCCTGAAGCAATCCTGCGGTTTTGTGCCCAGCTCACAAGAAAGCGAGTTGAAGAAAGGAGCTCAGGGGCACTGTAATTCACAAACCTGCAGAGTTATAAATGACAGCTATCCTCCAAAAATATATTGAAGTAAGCCTGCGAAGGGGAGTTGAAAGCGGGGCAGAATTTCAGGAAAACGATTGCAGGGGGTAGACTGGAATTGCCCTGAAAGCATAGGAAAAGAGGCAGAACGTCGACAATGATGCACTTGGCCAAAAAGGGCGTATGCGTTTTTTCCTGAATATATTCAGGAAAAAACGCATACGCCCTTTTTGGCCAACCAAGCAAGCCTGTAAATGAAATCTGCACTACAATGAAGTCTCACTGCCCCCCTGGCAAAAGGGCCATCTGAAAAAAGTGTAAAATCCAGAAAGGTAGGACAGGATATGGAGAACAGGGAGCCTTGTTATGCTGATTGGCAGGATGTAAATTGCCAGCAGCCACCCTGGAGAAGTGTATGGTGTTTCCTGAAACACGAAAGAAACAAAGCAACACAGTCTATGGCACTTCCACTTATGGTCCTATAGCTTACGGAAATTAAAATCAAAAACAGACAGCCACCCCAATATTTGAGACGGCTGTGTTCACAAGAAGCTCGTCTACAGTATCAGGTAAATATCCCAGAAAGCAAAAAATGGATAAAGAACTTGTGGCACGTACGTACAATGCAATATCACTCAGCAATGAAATCTGTGTCATCAGGCCCATAGCGGCATAGTGAGTGGATGCAGGTACGGTGATTCTACGTGAACTACGTCACACAGAAAAAGAAACATCATAAGATATCACGAATACACGGAATGTAAACTTGACTACACATGAACTGAATTACAAAATAGAAAAGGGTCTCAAATTTAGAAAACCAACTAGTGCTTGCTTATGGGGAAAGGTGCCTTGGGGTGCTGCATAAAACCAGAGACTGAAATTAGCACAGATAACTTTCCATAAGCCCAATATGTAATAGACAAGACCTACTCCTTGCTCAACGAAATGGACCCAACACCACATATTCAACGCCTAGGAATATACCTGACTAGGAAGAATCTTAAAACCCATGGATATATATGTCTCCGTAAGAGAATCAAAGGTGTGTACAGCGGCCGAAAGGCAGCAGTGAAAATCCGATAAATCCCATTATCAAAATAAATTTCGAAAACAAAACACAAAGACAGTGAAATAGAGAGCAATTCTTAAATAATTCACTCAGGGCATGTGATGCAACCGGGATTGACCACATCTACACCCAGAGCTGGTTGAGACATAAGGCTGGACACTTCAGGCTGATAGCATTGGTGAGTTTAGGTGAGCAAATGCACACCCTTTGAAGTCATACTGTATGGTACCTATTCCATGGGTCCCAACTCTTCAGGTTCAAGGGATTCTTCCTCCAGCTAAAACATGCATGTGAAACCCACAGTATGGTCCACCGTGTTATGGGGAAATGATTTAAAATGCATCTCAGTTTTCGTATCCTGGTCCTCGGGTTCACCATTCCAGATGATTTACTAACAGTCTCCCTGCTTGGAGAGTCAGTGCCTTTAACCTCCTGTTTGGCACAGCTTGCAATTTCTGTGCAAGATGAACAGGAATAGGGAGAACCAATGAGAGACTAGCTGTAGGTGTCTGCACGGGCAAATGTAACGCTCATTTCCCACCAGGAAGAGGAATTTACCAAAGGCTCAGCATGCCCTGCCCGAAACAGATTAGGGCCTGAAGCAATCCTGCGGTTTTGTGCCCAGTTCACAAGAAAGCGAGTTGAAGAAAGGAGCTCAGGGGCACTGTAATTCACAAACCTGCAGAGTTATAAATGACAGCTATCCTCCAAAAATATATTGAAGTAAGCCTGCGAAGGGGACTTGAAAGCGGGGCAGAATTTCAGGAAAACGATTGCAGGGGGTAGACTGGAATTGCCCTGAAAGCATAGGAAAAGAGGCAGAACGTCGACAATGATGCACTTGGCCAAAAAGGGCGTATGCGTTTTTTCCTGAATATATTCAGGAAAAAACGCATACGCCCTTTTTGGCCAACCAAGCAAGCCTGTAAAGGAAATCTGCACTACAATGAAGTCTCACTGCCCCCCGGGCAAGAGGGCCATCTGAAAAAAGTGTAAAATCCAGAAAGGTAGGACAGGATATGGAGAACAGGGAGCCTTGTTATGCTGATTGGCAGGATGTAAATTGCCAGCAGCCAGCCTGGAGAAGTGTATGGTGTTTCCTGAAACACATAAGAAACAAAGCAACACAGTCTATGGCACTTCCACTTATGGTCCTATAGCTTACGGAAATTAAAATCAAAAACAGACAGCCACCCCAATATTTGGGACGGCTGTGTTCACAAGAAGCTCGTCTACAGTAACAGGTAAATATCCCAGAAAGCAAAATATGGATAAAGAAGTTGTGGCACGTACGTACAATGCAATATCACTCAGCAATGAAATCTGTGTCATCAGGCCCGTAGCGGCATAGTGAGTGGATGCAGGTACGGTGATTCTACGTGAACTACGTCACACAGAAAAAGAAACATCATAAGATATCACTAATACACGGAATGTAAACTTGACTACACATGAACTGAATTACAAAACAGAACAGGGTCTCAAATTTAGAAAACCAACTAGTGCTTGCTTATGGGGAAAGGTGCGTTGGGGTGCTTCATAAAACCAGAGACTGAAATTAGCACAGATAACTTTCCATAAGCCAAATATGTAATAGACAAGACCTACTCCTTGCTCAACGAAATGGACCCAACACCACATATTCAACGCCTAGGAATATACCTGACTAGGAAGAATCTTAAAACCCATGGATATATATGTCTCCGTAAGAGAATCAAGCGTGTGTACAGCGGCATAAACGCAGCAGTGAAAATCCGATAAATCCCATTATCAAAATAAATTTCAAAAAAAAATCATAAAGACAGTGAAATAGAGAGCAATTCTTAAATAATTCACTCAGGGCATGTGATGCAACCGGGATTTAACACATCTACACCCAGAGCTGGTTGAGACATAAGGCTGGACACTTCAGGCTGATAGCATTGGTGAGTTTCGGTGAGCAAATGCAGACCCTTTGAAGTCATACTGTATGGTACCTATTCCATGGGTCCCAACTCTTCAGGTTCAAGGGATTCTTCCTCCAGCTAAAACATGCATGTGAAACCCACAGTATGGTCCACCGTGTTATGGGGAAATGATTTAAAATGCATCTCAGTTTTCGTATCCTGGTCCTCGGGTTCACCATTCCAGATGATTTACTAACAGTCTCCCTGCTTGGAGAGTCAGTGCCTTTAACCTCCTGTTTGGCACAGCTTGCAATTTCTGTGCAAGATGAACAGGAATAGGGAGAACCAATGAGAGACTAGCTGTAGGTGTCTGCACGGGCAAATGTAACGCTCATTTCCCACCAGGAAGAGGAATTTACCAAAGGCTCAGCATGCCCTGCCCGAAACAGATTAGGGCCTGAAGCAATCCTGCGGTTTTGTGCCCAGTTCACAAGAAAGCGAGTTGAAGAAAGGAGCTCAGGGGCACTGTAATTCACAAACCTGCAGAGTTATAAATGACAGCTATCCTCCAAAAATATATTGAAGTAAGCCTGCGAAGGGGACTTGAAAGCGGGGCAGAATTTCAGGAAAACGATTGCAGGGGGTAGACTGGAATTGCCCTGAAAGCATAGGAAAAGAGGCAGAACGTCGACAATGATGCACTTGGCCAAAAAGGGCGTATGCGTTTTTTCCTGAATATATTCAGGAAAAAACGCATACGCCCTTTTTGGCCAACCAAGCAAGCCTGTAAAGGAAATCTGCACTACAATGAAGTCTCACTGCCCCCCGGGCAAGAGGGCCATCTGAAAAAAGTGTAAAATCCAGAAAGGTAGGACAGGATATGGAGAACAGGGAGCCTTGTTATGCTGATTGGCAGGATGTAAATTGCCAGCAGCCAGCCTGGAGAAGTGTATGGTGTTTCCTGAAACACATAAGAAACAAAGCAACACAGTCTATGGCACTTCCACTTATGGTCCTATAGCTTACGGAAATTAAAATCAAAAACAGACAGCCACCCCAATATTTGGGACGGCTGTGTTCACAAGAAGCTCGTCTACAGTAACAGGTAAATATCCCAGAAAGCAAAATATGGATAAAGAAGTTGTGGCACGTACGTACAATGCAATATCACTCAGCAATGAAATCTGTGTCATCAGGCCCGTAGCGGCATAGTGAGTGGATGCAGGTACGGTGATTCTACGTGAACTACGTCACACAGAAAAAGAAACATCATAAGATATCACTAATACACGGAATGTAAACTTGACTACACATGAACTGAATTACAAAACAGAACAGGGTCTCAAATTTAGAAAACCAACTAGTGCTTGCTTATGGGGAAAGGTGCGTTGGGGTGCTTCATAAAACCAGAGACTGAAATTAGCACAGATAACTTTCCATAAGCCAAATATGTAATAGACAAGACCTACTCCTTGCTCAACGAAATGGACCCAACACCACATATTCAACGCCTAGGAATATACCTGACTAGGAAGAATCTTAAAACCCATGGATATATATGTCTCCGTAAGAGAATCAAGCGTGTGTACAGCGGCATAAACGCAGCAGTGAAAATCCGATAAATCCCATTATCAAAATAAATTTCAAAAAAAAATCATAAAGACAGTGAAATAGAGAGCAATTCTTAAATAATTCACTCAGGGCATGTGATGCAACCGGGATTTAACACATCTACACCCAGAGCTGGTTGAGACATAAGGCTGGACACTTCAGGCTGATAGCATTGGTGAGTTTCGGTGAGCAAATGCAGACCCTTTGAAGTCATACTGCATGGTACCCATTCCATGGGTCCCAACTCTCCAGGTTCAAGGGATTCTTCCTCCAGCTAAAACATGCATGGGAAACCAAGAGTATCGTCCACCATGTGATTGGGAAATGATTTAAAATGCATCTCAGTTTTCGTATCCTGGTCCTCGGGTTCACCATTCCAGATGCTTTACTAACACTCTCCCCGCTTGGAGAGTCAGTGCCTTTAACCTCCTCTTTGGCACAGCTTGCAATTTCTGTGCAAAATGAACAGGAATAGGGAGAACCAATGAGAGACTAGCTGTAGGTGTCTGCACGGGCAAATGTAACGCTCATTGCCCACCAGGAAGAGGAATTATCCAAAGGCTCAGCGTGCCCTGCCGGAAACAGATTAGGGCCTGAAGCAATCCTGCGGTTTTGTGCCCAGCTCACAAGAAAGCGAGTTGAAGAAAGGAGCTCAGGGGCACTGTAATTCACAAACCTGCAGAGTTATAAATGACAGCTATCCTCCAAAAATATATTGAAGTAAGCCTGCGAAGGGGAGTTGAAAGCGGGGCAGAATTTCAGGAAAACGATTGCAGGGGGTAGACTGGAATTGCCCTGAAAGCATCGGAAAAGAGGCAGAACGTCGACAATGATGCACTTGGCCAAAAAGGGCGTATGTGTTTTTTCCTGAATATATTCAGGAAAAAACGCATACGCCCTTTTTGGCCAACCAAGCAAGCCTGTAAATGAAATCTGCACTACAATGAAGTCTCACTGCCCCCCTGGCAAAAGGGCCATCTGAAAAAAGTGTAAAATCCAGAAAGGTAGGACAGGATATGGAGAAGAGGGAGCCTTGTTATGCTGATTGGCAGGATGTAAATTGCCAGCAGCCACCCTGGAGAAGTGTATGGTGTTTCCTGAAACACGAAAGAAACAAAGCAACACAGCCTATGGCACTTCCACTTATGGTCCTATAGCTTACGGAAATTAAAATCAAAAACAGACAGCCACCCCAATATTTGAGACGGCTGTGTTCACAAGAAGCTCGTCTACAGTATCAGGTAAATATCCCAGAAAGCAAAAAATGGATAAAGAACTTGTGGCACGTACGTACAATGCAATATCACTCAGCAATGAAATCTGTGTCATCGGCCCATAGCGGCATAGTGAGTGGATGCAGGTACGGTGATTCTACGTGAACTACGTCACACAGAAAAAGAAACATCATAAGATATCACGAATACACGGAATGTAAACTTGACTACACATGAACTGAATTACAAAATAGAAAAGGGTCTCAAATTTAGAAAACCAACTAGTGCTTGCTTATGGGGAAAGGTGCCTTGGGGTGCTGCATAAAACCAGAGACTGAAATTAGCACAGATAACTTTCCATAAGCCCAATATGTAATAGACAAGACCTACTCCTTGCTCAACGAAATGGACCCAACACCACATATTCAACGCCTAGGAATATACCTGACTAGGAAGAATCTTAAAACCCATGGATATATATGTCTCCGTAAGAGAATCAAGGGTGTGTACAGCGGCCGAAAGGCAGCAGTGAAAATCCGATAAATCCCATTATCAAAATAAATTTCGAAAACAAAACACAAAGACAGTGAAATAGAGAGCAATTCTTAAATAATTCACTCAGGGCATGTGATGCAACCGGGATTGACCACATCTACACCCAGAGCTGGTTGAGACATAAGGCTGGACACTTCAGGCTGATAGCATTGGTGAGTTTAGGTGAGCAAATGCACACCCTTTGAAGTCATACTGTATGGTACCTATTCCATGGGTCCCAACTCTTCAGGTTCAAGGGATTCTTCCTCCAGCTAAAACATGCATGTGAAACCCACAGTATGGTCCACCGTGTTATGGGGAAATGATTTAAAATGCATCTCAGTTTTCGTATCCTGGTCCTCGGGTTCACCATTCCAGATGATTTACTAACAGTCTCCCTGCTTGGAGAGTCAGTGCCTTTAACCTCCTGTTTGGCACAGCTTGCAATTTCTGTGCAAGATGAACAGGAATAGGGAGAACCAATGAGAGACTAGCTGTAGGTGTCTGCACGGGCAAATGTAACGCTCATTTCCCACCAGGAAGAGGAATTTACCAAAGGCTCAGCATGCCCTGCCCGAAACAGATTAGGGCCTGAAGCAATCCTGCGGTTTTGTGCCCAGTTCACAAGAAAGCGAGTTGAAGAAAGGAGCTCAGGGGCACTGTAATTCACAAACCTGCAGAGTTATAAATGACAGCTATCCTCCAAAAATATATTGAAGTAAGCCTGCGAAGGGGAGTTGAAAGCGGGGCAGAATTTCAGGAAAACGATTGCAGGGGGTAGACTGGAATTGCCCTGAAAGCATAGGAAAAGAGGCAGAACGTCGACAATGATGCACTTGGCCAAAAAGGGCGTATGCGTTTTTTCCTGAATATATTCAGGAAAAAACGCATACGCCCTTTTTGGCCAACCAAGCAAGCCTGTAAAGGAAATCTGCACTACAATGAAGTCTCACTGCCCCCCGGGCAAGAGGGCCATCTGAAAAAAGTGTAAAATCCAGAAAGGTAGGACAGGATATGGAGAACAGGGAGCCTTGTTATGCTGATTGGCAGGATGTAAATTGCCAGCAGCCAGCCTGGAGAAGTGTATGGTGTTTCCTGAAACACATAAGAAACAAAGCAACACAGTCTATGGCACTTCCACTTATGGTCCTATAGCTTACGGAAATTAAAATCAAAAACAGACAGCCACCCCAATATTTGGGACGGCTGTGTTCACAAGAAGCTCGTCTACAGTATCAGGTAAATATCCCAGAAAGCAAAAAATGGATAAAGAAGTTGTGGCACGTACGTGCAATGCAGTATCACTCAGCAATGAAATCTGTGTCATCAGGCACGTAGCGGCATAGTGAGTGGATGCAGGTACGGTGATTCTACGTGAACTACGTCACACAGAAAAAGAAACATCATAAGATATCACTAATACACGGAATGTAAACTTGACTACACATGAACTGAATTACAAAACAGAACAGGGTCTCAAATTTAGAAAACCAACTAGTGCTTGCTTATGGGGAAAGGTGCGTTGGGGTGCTTCATAAAACCAGAGACTGAAATTAGCACAGATAACTTTCCATAAGCCAAATATGTAATAGACAAGACCTACTCCTTGCTCAACGAAATGGACCCAACACCACATATTCAACACCTAGGAATATACCTGACTAGGAAGAATCTTAAAACCCATGGATATATATGTCTCCGTAAGAGAATCAAGCGTGTGTACAGCGGCATAAACGCAGCAGTGAAAATCCGATAAATCCCATTATCAAAATAAATTTCAAAAAAAAATCATAAAGACAGTGAAATAGAGAGCAATTCTTAAATAATTCACTCAGGGCATGTGATGCAACCGGGATTTAACACATCTACACCCAGAGCTGGTTGAGACATAAGGCTGGACACTTCAGGCTGATAGCATTGGTGAGTTTCGGGGAGCAAATGCAGACCCTTTGAAGTCATACTGCATGGTACCCATTCCATGGGTACCAACTCTCCAGGTTCAAGGGATTCTTCCTCCAGCTAAAACATGCATGGGAAACCAAGAGTATCGTCCACCATGTGATTGGGAAATGATTTAAAATGCATCTCAGTTTTCGTATCCTGGTCCTCGGGTTCACCATTCCAGATGCTTTACTAACACTCTCCCCGCTTGGAGAGTCAGTGCCTTTAACCTCCTCTTTGGCACAGCTTGCAATTTCTGTGCAAAATGAACAGGAATAGGGAGAACCAATGAGAGACTAGCTGTAGGTGTCTGCACTTGCAAATGTAACGCTCATTGCCCACCAGGAAGAGGAATTAACCAAAGGCTCAGCGTGCCCTGCCGGAAACAGATTAGGGCCTGAAGCAATCCTGCGGTTTTGTGCCCAGCTCACAAGAAAGCGAGTTGAAGAAAGGAGCTCAGGGGCACTGTAATTCACAAACCTGCAGAGTTATAAATGACAGCTATCCTCCAAAAATATATTGAAGTAAGCCTGCGAAGGGGAGTTGAAAGCGGGGCAGAATTTCAGGAAAACGATTGCAGGGGGTAAACTGGAATTGCCCTGAACGCATAGGAAAAGAGGCAGAACGTCGACAATGATGCACTTGGCCAAAAAGGGCGTATGTGTTTTTTCCTGAATATATTCAGGAAAAAACGCATACGCCCTTTTTGGCCAACCAAGCAAGCCTGTAAATGAAATCTGCACTACAATGAAGTCTCACTGCCCCCCTGGCAAAAGGGCCATCTGAAAAAAGTGTAAAATCCAGAAAGGTAGGACAGGATATGGAGAACAGGGAGCCTTGTTATGCTGATTGGCAGGATGTAAATTGCCAGCAGCCACCCTGGAGAAGTGTATGGTGTTTCCTGAAACACGAAAGAAACAAAGCAACACAGCCTATGGCACTTCCACATATGGTCCTATAGCTTACGGAAATTAAAATCAAAAACAGACAGCCACCCCAATATTTGAGACGGCTGTGTTCACAAGAAGCTCGTCTACAGTATCAGGTAAATATCCCAGAAAGCAAAAAATGGATAAAGAACTTGTGGCACGTACGTACAATGCAATATTACTCAGCAATGAAATCTGTGTCATCAGGCCCATAGCGGCATAGTGAGTGGATGCAGGTACGGTGATTCTACGTGAACTACGTCACACAGAAAAAGAAACATCATAAGATATCACGAATACACGGAATGTAAACTTGACTACACATGAACTGAATTACAAAATAGAAAAGGGTCTCAAATTTAGAAAACCAACTAGTGCTTGCTTATGGGGAAAGGTGCCTTGGGGTGCTGCATAAAACCAGAGACTGAAATTAGCACAGATAACTTTCCATAAGCCCAATATGTAATAGACAAGACCTACTCCTTGCTCAACGAAATGGACCCAACACCACATATTCAACGCCTAGGAATATACCTGACTAGGAAGAATCTTAAAACCCATGGATATATATGTCTCCGTAAGAGAATCAAGGGTGTGTACAGCGGCCGAAAGGCAGCAGTGAAAATCCGATAAATCCCATTATCAAAATAAATTTCGAAAACAAAACACAAAGACAGTGAAATAGAGAGCAATTCTTAAATAATTCACTCAGGGCATGTGATGCAACCGGGATTGACCACATCTACACCCAGAGCTGGTTGAGACATAAGGCTGGACACTTCAGGCTGATAGCATTGGTGAGTTTAGGTGAGCAAATGCACACCCTTTGAAGTCATACTGTATGGTACCTATTCCATGGGTCCCAACTCTTCAGGTTCAAGGGATTCTTCCTCCAGCTAAAACATGCATGTGAAACCCACAGTATGGTCCACCGTGTTATGGGGAAATGATTTAAAATGCATCTCAGTTTTCGTATCCTGGTCCTCGGGTTCACCATTCCAGATGATTTACTAACAGTCTCCCTGCTTGGAGAGTCAGTGCCTTTAACCTCCTGTTTGGCACAGCTTGCAATTTCTGTGCAAGATGAACAGGAATAGGGAGAACCAATGAGAGACTAGCTGTAGGTGTCTGCACGGGCAAATGTAACGCTCATTTCCCACCAGGAAGAGGAATTTACCAAAGGCTCAGCATGCCCTGCCCGAAACAGATTAGGGCCTGAAGCAATCCTGCGGTTTTGTGCCCAGTTCACAAGAAAGCGAGTTGAAGAAAGGAGCTCAGGGGCACTGTAATTCACAAACCTGCAGAGTTATAAATGACAGCTATCCTCCAAAAATATATTGAAGTAAGCCTGCGAAGGGGACTTGAAAGCGGGGCAGAATTTCAGGAAAACGATTGCAGGGGGTAGACTGGAATTGCCCTGAAAGCATAGGAAAAGAGGCAGAACGTCGACAATGATGCACTTGGCCAAAAAGGGCGTATGCGTTTTTTCCTGAATATATTCAGGAAAAAACGCATACGCCCTTTTTGGCCAACCAAGCAAGCCTGTAAAGGAAATCTGCACTACAATGAAGTCTCACTGCCCCCCGGGCAAGAGGGCCATCTGAAAAAAGTGTAAAACCCAGAAAGGTAGGACAGGATATGGAGAACAGGGAGCCTTGTTATGCTGATTGGCAGGATGTAAATTGCCAGCAGCCAGCCTGGAGAAGTGTATGGTGTTTCCTGAAACACATAAGAAACAAAGCAACACAGTCTATGGCACTTCCACTTATGGTCCTATAGCTTACGGAAATTAAAATCAAAAACAGACAGCCACCCCAATATTTGGGACGGCTGTGTTCACAAGAAGCTCGTCTACAGTATCAGGTAAATATCCCAGAAAGCAAAAAATGGATAAAGAAGTTGTGGCACGTACGTGCAATGCAGTATCACTCAGCAATGAAATCTGTGTTATCTGGCACGAAGCGGCATAGTGAGTGGATGCAGGTATGGTGATTCTACGTGAACTACGTCACACATAAAAAGAAACATCATAAGATATCACTAATACACGGAATGTAAACTTGACTACACAGGAACTGAATTACAAAACAGAACAGGGTCTCAAATTTAGAAAACCAACTAGTGCTTGCTTATGGGGAAAGGTGCCTTGGGGTGCTGCATAAAACCAGAGACTGAAATTAGCACAGATAACATTCCATAAGCCAAATATGTAATAGACAAGACCTACTCCTTGCTCAACGAAATGGACTCAACACCACATATTCAACGCCTAGGAATATACCTGACTAGGAAGAATCTTAATACCCATGGATTTATATGTCTCCGTAAGAGAATCAAGCGTGTGTACAGCGGCATAAACGCAGCAGTGAAAATCCGATAAATCGCACTTTCAAAATAAATTTCAAAAACAAAACACAAAGACAGTGAAATAGAGAGCAATTCTTAAATAATTCACTCAGGGCATGTGATGCAACCGGGATTGACCACATCTACACCCAGAGCTGGTTGAGACATAAGGCTGGACACTTCAGGCTGATAACATTGGTGAGTTTCGGTGAGCAAATGCAGACCCTTTGAAGTCATACTGCATGGTACCCATTCCATGGGTCCCAACTCTCCAGGTTCAAGGGATTCTTCCTCCAGCTAAAACATGCATGGGAAACCCAGAGTATCGTCCACCGTGTGATTGGGAAACGATTTAAAATGCATCTCAGTTTTCGTATCCTGGTCCTCGGGTTCACCATTCCAGATGCTTTACTAACAGTCTCCCCGCTTGGAGAGTCAGTGCCTTTAACCTCCTGTTTGGCACTGCTTGCAATTTCTGTGCAAGATGAACAGGAATAGGGAGAACCAATGAGAAACTACCTCTAGGTGTCTGCACGGGCAAATGTAACCCTCATTGCCCACCAGGAAGAGGAATTAAACAAAGGCTCAGTGTGCCCTGCTGGAAACAGATTAGGGCCTGAAGCAATCCTGTGGTTTTGTGCCCAGCTCAAAAGAAAGCGAGTTGAAGAACGGAGCTCAGGGGCACTGTAATTCACAAACCTGCAGAGTTATAATTGACAGCTATCCTCCAAAAATATATTGAAGTAAGCCTGCGAAGGGGACTTGAAAGCGGGGCAGAATTTCAGGAAAACGATTGCAGGGGGTAGACTGGAATTGCACTGAAAGCATAGGAAAAGAGGCACAACGTCGACAATGATGCACTTGGCCAAAAATGGTGTATGCGTTTTTTCCTGAATATATTCAGGAAAAAACGCATACGCCCTTTTTGGCAAACCAAGCAAGCCTGTAAAGGAAATCTGCAAAAAAATGAAGTCTCACTGCCCACCGGGCAAAACGGCCATCTGAAAAAAGTGTAAAATCCAGAAAGGTAGGACAGGATATGGAGAACAGGGAGCCTTGTTATGCTGATTGGCAGGATGTAAATTGCCAGCAGCCACCCTGGAGAAGTGTATGGTGTTTCCTGAAACACGTAAGAAACAAAGCAACACAGCCTATGGCACTTCCACTTATGGTCCTATAGCTTACGGAAATTAAAATCAAAAACAGACAGCCACCCCAATATTTGGGACGGCTGTGTTCACAAGAAGCTCGTCTACAGTATCAGGTAAATATCCCAGAAAGCAAAAAATGGATAAAGAAGTTGTGGCACGTACGTACAATGCAATATCACTCAGCAATGAAATCTGTGTCATCAGGCCCGTAGCGGCATAGTGAGTGGATGCAGGTACGGTGATTCTACGTGAACTACGTCACACAGAAAAAGAAACATCATAAGTTATCACTAATACACGGAATGTAAACTTGACTACACATGAACTGAATTACAAAACAGAACAGGGTCTCAAATTTAGAAAACCAACTAGTGCTTGCTTATGGGGAAAGGTGCGTTGGGGTGCTGCATAAAACCAGAGACTGAAATTAGCACAGATAACATTCCATAAGCCAAATATGTAATAGACAAGACCTACTCCTTGCTCAACGAAATGGACTCAACACCACATATTCAACGCCTAGGAATATACCTGACTAGGAAGAATCTTAAAACCCATGGATTTATATGTCTCCGTAAGAGAATCAAGCGTGTGTACAGCGGCATAAACGCAGCAGTGAAAATCCGATAAATCGCACTTTCAAAATAAATTTCAAAAACAAAACACAAAGACAGTGAAATAGAGAGCAATTCTTAAATAATTCACTCAGGGCATGTGATGCAACCGGGATTGACCACATCTACACCCAGAGCTGGTTGAGACATAAGGCTGGACACTTCAGGCTGATAACATTGGTGAGTTTCGGTGAGCAAATGCAGACCCTTTGAAGTCATACTGCATGGTACCCATTCCATGGGTCCCAACTCTCCAGGTTCAAGGGATTCTTCCTCCAGCGAAAACATGCATGGGAAACCCAGAGTATCGTCCACCGTGTGATTGGGAAACGATTTAAAATGCATCTCAGTTTTCGTATCCTGGTCCTCGGGTTCACCATTCCAGATGCTTTACTAACAGTGTCCCCGCTTGGAGAGTCAGTGCCTTTAACCTCCTGTTTGGCACTGCTTGCAATTTCTGTGCAAGATGAACAGGAATAGGGAGAACCAATGAGAAACTACCTCTAGGTGTCTGCACGGGCAAATGTAACCCTCATTGCCCACCAGGAAGAGGAATTAAACAAAGGCTCAGTGTGCCCTGCTGGAAACAGATTAGGGCCTGAAGCAATCCTGCGGTTTTGTGCCCAGCTCAAAAGAAAGCGAGTTGAAGAACGGAGCTAGGGGCACTGTAATTCACAAACCTGCAGAGTTATAATTGACAGCTATCCTCCAAAAATATATTGAAGTAAGCCTGCGAAGGGGACTTGAAAGTGGGGCAGAATTTCAGGAAAACGATTGCAGGGGGTAGACTGGAATTGCACTGAAAGCATAGGAAAAGAGGCACAACGTCGACAATGATGCACTTGGCCAAAAATGGTGTATGCGTTTTTTCCTGAATATATTCAGGAAAAAACGCATACGCCCTTTTTGGCAAACCAAGCAAGCCTGTAAAGGAAATCTGCAAAAAAATGAAGTCTCACTGCCCACCGGGCAAAAGGGCCATCTGAAAAAAGTGTAAAATCCAGAAAGGTAGGACAGGATATGGAGAACAGGGAGCCTTGTTATGCTGATTGGCAGGATGTAAATTGCCAGCAGCCACCCTGGAGAAGTGTATGGTGTTTCCTGAAACACGTAAGAAACAAAGCAACACAGCCTATGGCACTTCCACTTATGGTCCTATAGCTTACGGAAATTAAAATCAAAAACAGACAGCCACCCCAATATTTGGGACGGCTGTGTTCACAAGAAGCTCGTCTACAGTATCAGGTAAATATCCCAGAAAGCAAAAAATGGATAAAGAAGTTGTGGCACGTACGTACAATGCAATATCACTCAGCAATGAAATCTGTGTCATCAGGCCCGTAGCGGCATAGTGAGTGGATGCAGGTACGGTGATTCTACGTGAACTACGTCACACAGAAAAAGAAACATCATAAGATATCACTAATACACGGAATGTAAACTTGACTACACATGAACTGAATTACAAAACAGAACAGGGTCTCAAATTTAGAAAACCAACTAGTGCTTGCTTATGGGGAAAGGTGCGTTGGGGTGCTTCATAAAACCAGAGACTGAAATTAGCACAGATAACTTTCCATAAGCCAAATATGTAATAGACAAGACCTACTCCTTGCTCAACGAAATGGACCCAACACCACATATTCAACGCCTAGGAATATACCTGACTAGGAAGAATCTTAAAACCCATGGATATATATGTCTCCGTAAGAGAATCAAGCGTGTGTACAGCGGCATAAACGCAGCAGTGAAAATCCGATAAATCCCATTATCAAAATAAATTTCGAAAACAAAACACAAAGACAGTGAAATAGAGAGCAATTCTTAAATAATTCACTCAGGGCATGTGATGCAACCGGGATTTAACACATCTACACCCAGAGCTGGTTGAGATATAAGGCTGGACACTTCAGGCTGATAGCATTGGTGAGTTTCGGTGAGCAAATGCAGACCCTTTGAAGTCATACTGCATGGTACCCATTCCATGGGTCCCAACTCTCCAGGTTCAAGGGATTCTTCCTCCAGCTAAAACATGCATGGGAAACCAAGAGTATCGTCCACCATGTGATTGGGAAATGATTTAAAATGCATCTCAGTTTTCGTATCCTGGTCCTCGGGTTCACCATTCCAGATGCTTTACTAACACTCTCCCCGCTTGGAGAGTCAGTGCCTTTAACCTCCTCTTTGGCACAGCTTGCAATTTCTGTGCAAAATGAACAGGAATAGGGAGAACCAATGAGAGACTAGCTGTAGGTGTCTGCACGGGCAAATGTAACGCTCATTGCCCACCAGGAAGAGGAATTAAACAAAGGCTCAGTGTGCCCTGCTGGAAACAGATTAGGGCCTGAAGCAATCCTGCGGTTTTGTGCCCAGCTCACAAGAAAGCGAGTTGAAGAAAGGAGCTCAGGGGCACTGTAATTCACAAACCTGCAGAGTTATAAATGACAGCTTTCCTCCAAAAATATATTGAAGTAAGCCTGCGAAGGGGACTTGAAAGCGGGGCAGAATTTCAGGAAAACGATTGCAGGGGGTAGACTGGAATTGCCCTGAAAGCATAGGAAAAGAGGCAGAACGTCGACAATGATGCACTTGGCCAAAAAGGGCGTATGCGTTTTTTCCTGAATATATTCAGGAAAAAACGCATACGCCCTTTTTGGCCAACCAAGCAAGCCTGTAAATGAAATCTGCACTACAATGAAGTCTCACTGCCCCCCTGGCAAAAGGGCCATCTGAAAAAAGTGTAAAATCCAGAAAGGTAGGACAGGATATGGAGAACAGGGAGCCTTGTTATGCTGATTGGCAGGATGTAAATTGCCAGCAGCCACCCTGGAGAAGTGTATGGTGTTTCCTGAAACACGAAAGAAACAAAGCAACACAGTCTATGGCACTTCCACTTATGGTCCTATAGCTTACGGAAATTAAAATCAAAAACAGACAGCCACCCCAATATTTGAGACGGCTGTGTTCACAAGAAGCTCGTCTACAGTATCAGGTAAATATCCCAGAAAGCAAAAAATGGATAAAGAACTTGTGGCACGTACGTACAATGCAATATCACTCAGCAATGAAATCTGTGTCATCAGGCCCATAGCGGCATAGTGAGTGGATGCAGGTACGGTGATTCTACGTGAACTACGTCACACAGAAAAAGAAACATCATAAGATATCACGAATACACGGAATGTAAACTTGACTACACATGAACTGAATTACAAAATAGAAAAGGGTCTCAAATTTAGAAAACCAACTAGTGCTTGCTTATGGGGAAAGGTGCCTTGGGGTGCTGCATAAAACCAGAGACTGAAATTAGCACAGATAACTTTCCATAAGCCCAATATGTAATAGACAAGACCTACTCCTTGCTCAACGAAATGGACCCAACACCACATATTCAACGCCTAGGAATATACCTGACTAGGAAGAATCTTAAAACCCATGGATATATATGTCTCCGTAAGAGAATCAAGGGTGTGTACAGCGGCCGAAAGGCAGCAGTGAAAATCCGATAAATCCCATTATCAAAATAAATTTCGAAAACAAAACACAAAGACAGTGAAATAGAGAGCAATTCTTAAATAATTCACTCAGGGCATGTGATGCAACCGGGATTGACCACATCTACACCCAGAGCTGGTTGAGACATAAGGCTGGACACTTCAGGCTGATAGCATTGGTGAGTTTAGGTGAGCAAATGCACACCCTTTGAAGTCATACTGTATGGTACCTATTCCATGGGTCCCAACTCTTCAGGTTCAAGGGATTCTTCCTCCAGCTAAAACATGCATGTGAAACCCACAGTATGGTCCACCGTGTTATGGGGAAATGATTTAAAATGCATCTCAGTTTTCGTATCCTGGTCCTCGGGTTCACCATTCCAGATGATTTACTAACAGTCTCCCTGCTTGGAGAGTCAGTGCCTTTAACCTCCTGTTTGGCACAGCTTGCAATTTCTGTGCAAGATGAACAGGAATAGGGAGAACCAATGAGAGACTAGCTGTAGGTGTCTGCACGGGCAAATGTAACTCTCATTTCCCACCAGGAAGAGGAATTTACCAAAGGCTCAGCATGCCCTGCCCGAAACAGATTAGGGCCTGAAGCAATCCTGCGGTTTTGTGCCCAGTTCACAAGAAAGCGAGTTGAAGAAAGGAGCTCAGGGGCACTGTAATTCACAAACCTGCAGAGTTATAAATGACAGCTATCCTCCAAAAATATATTGAAGTAAGCCTGCGAAGGGGACTTGAAAGCGGGGCAGAATTTCAGGAAAACGATTGCAGGGGGTAGACTGGAATTGCCCTGAAAGCATAGGAAAAGAGGCAGAACGTCGACAATGATGCACTTGGCCAAAAAGGGCGTATGCGTTTTTTCCTGAATATATTCAGGAAAAAACGCATACGCCCTTTTTGGCCAACCAAGCAAGCCTGTAAAGGAAATCTGCACTACAATGAAGTCTCACTGCCCCCCGGGCAAGAGGGCCATCTGAAAAAAGTGTAAAATCCAGAAAGGTAGGACAGGATATGGAGAACAGGGAGCCTTGTTATGCTGATTGGCAGGATGTAAATTGCCAGCAGCCAGCCTGGAGAAGTGTATGGTGTTTCCTGAAACATATAAGAAACAAAGCAACACAGTCTATGGCACTTCCACTTATGGTCCTATAGCTTACGGAAATTAAAATCAAAAACAGACAGCCACCCCAATATTTGGGACGGCTGTGTTCACAAGAAGCTCGTCTACAGTAACAGGTAAATATCCCAGAAAGCAAAATATGGATAAAGAAGTTGTGGCACGTACGTACAATGCAATATCACTCAGCAATGAAATCTGTGTCATCAGGCCCGTAGCGGCATAGTGAGTGGATGCAGGTACGGTGATTCTACGTGAACTACGTCACACAGAAAAAGAAACATCATAAGATATCACTAATACACGGAATGTAAACTTGACTACACATGAACTGAATTACAAAACAGAACAGGGTCTCAAATTTAGAAAACCAACTAGTGCTTGCTTATGGGGAAAGGTGCGTTGGGGTGCTTCATAAAACCAGAGACTGAAATTAGCACAGATAACTTTCCATAAGCCAAATATGTAATAGACAAGACCTACTCCTTGCTCAATGAAATGGACCCAACACCACATATTCAACGCCTAGGAATATACCTGACTAGGAAGAATCTTAAAACCCATGGATATATATGTCTCCGTAAGAGAATCAAGCGTGTGTACAGCGGCATAAACGCAGCAGTGAAAATCCGATAAATCCCATTATCAAAATAAATTTCAAAAAAAAATCATAAAGACAGTGAAATAGAGAGCAATTCTTAAATAATTCACTCAGGGCATGTGATGCAACCGGGATTTAACACATCTACACCCAGAGCTGGTTGAGACATAAGGCTGGACACTTCAGGCTGATAGCATTGGTGAGTTTCGGTGAGCAAATGCAGACCCTTTGAAGTCATACTGCATGGTACCCATTCCATGGGTCCCAACTCTCCAGGTTCAAGGGATTCTTCCTCCAGCTAAAACATGCATGGGAAACCAAGAGTATCGTCCACCATGTGATTGGGAAATGATTTAAAATGCATCTCAGTTTTCGTATCCTGGTCCTCGGGTTCACCATTCCAGATGCTTTACTAACACTCTCCCCGCTTGGAGAGTCAGTGCCTTTAACCTCCTCTTTGGCACAGCTTGCAATTTCTGTGCAAAATGAACAGGAATAGGGAGAACCAATGAGAGACTAGCTGTAGGTGTCTGCACGGGCAAATGTAACGCTCATTGCCCACCAGGAAGAGGAATTAAACAAAGGCTCAGTGTGCCCTGCTGGAAACAGATTAGGGCCTGAAGCAATCCTGCGGTTTTGTGCCCAGCTCACAAGAAAGCGAGTTGAAGAAAGGAGCTCAGGGGCACTGTAATTCACAAACCTGCAGAGTTATAAATGACAGCTTTCCTCCAAAAATATATTGAAGTAAGCCTGCGAAGGGGACTTGAAAGCGGGGCAGAATTTCAGGAAAACGATTGCAAGGGGTAGACTGGAATTGCCCTGAAAGCATAGGAAAAGAGGCAGAACGTCGACAATGATGCACTTGGCCAAAAAGGGCGTATGCGTTTTTTCCTGAATATATTCAGGAAAAAACGCATACGCCCTTTTTGGCCAACCAAGCAAGCCTGTAAAGGAAATCTGCACTACAATGAAGTCTCACTGCCCCCCGGGCAAGAGGGCCATCTGAAAAAAGTGTAAAATCCAGAAAGGTAGGACAGGATATGGAGAACAGGGAGCCTTGTTATGCTGATTGGCAGGATGTAAATTGCCAGCAGCCAGCCTGGAGAAGTGTATGGTGTTTCCTGAAACATATAAGAAACAAAGCAACACAGTCTATGGCACTTCCACTTATGGTCCTATAGCTTACGGAAATTAAAATCAAAAACAGACAGCCACCCCAATATTTGGGACGGCTGTGTTCACAAGAAGCTCGTCTACAGTAACAGGTAAATATCCCAGAAAGCAAAATATGGATAAAGAAGTTGTGGCACGTACGTACAATGCAATATCACTCAGCAATGAAATCTGTGTCATCAGGCCCGTAGCGGCATAGTGAGTGGATGCAGGTACGGTGATTCTACGTGAACTACGTCACACAGAAAAAGAAACATCATAAGATATCACTAATACACGGAATGTAAACTTGACTACACATGAACTGAATTACAAAACAGAACAGGGTCTCAAATTTAGAAAACCAACTAGTGCTTGCTTATGGGGAAAGGTGCGTTGGGGTGCTTCATAAAACCAGAGACTGAAATTAGCACAGATAACTTTCCATAAGCCAAATATGTAATAGACAAGACCTACTCCTTGCTCAACGAAATGGACCCAACACCACATATTCAACGCCTAGGAATATACCTGACTAGGAAGAATCTTAAAACCCATGGATATATATGTCTCCGTAAGAGAATCAAGCGTGTGTACAGCGGCATAAACGCAGCAGTGAAAATCCGATAAATCCCATTATCAAAATAAATTTCAAAAAAAAATCATAAAGACAGTGAAATAGAGAGCAATTCTTAAATAATTCACTCAGGGCATGTGATGCAACCGGGATTTAACACATCTACACCCAGAGCTGGTTGAGACATAAGGCTGGACACTTCAGGCTGATAGCATTGGTGAGTTTCGGTGAGCAAATGCAGACCCTTTGAAGTCATACTGCATGGTACCCATTCCATGGGTCCCAACTCTCCAGGTTCAAGGGATTCTTCCTCCAGCTAAAACATGCATGGGAAACCAAGAGTATCGTCCACCATGTGATTGGGAAATGATTTAAAATGCATCTCAGTTTTCGTATCCTGGTCCTCGGGTTCACCATTCCAGATGCTTTACTAACACTCTCCCCGCTTGGAGAGTCAGTGCCTTTAACCTCCTCTTTGGCACAGCTTGCAATTTCTGTGCAAAATGAACAGGAATAGGGAGAACCAATGAGAGACTAGCTGTAGGTGTCTGCACGGGCAAATGTAACGCTCATTGCCCACCAGGAAGAGGAATTAAACAAAGGCTCAGTGTGCCCTGCTGGAAACAGATTAGGGCCTGAAGCAATCCTGCGGTTTTGTGCCCAGCTCACAAGAAAGCGAGTTGAAGAAAGGAGCTCAGGGGCACTGTAATTCACAAACCTGCAGAGTTATAAATGACAGCTTTCCTCCAAAAATATATTGAAGTAAGCCTGCGAAGGGGACTTGAAAGCGGGGCAGAATTTCAAGAAAACGATTGCAGGGGGTAGACTGGAATTGCCCTGAAAGCATAGGAAAAGAGGCAGAACGTCGACAATGATGCACTTGGCCAAAAAGGGCGTATGCGTTTTTTCCTGAATATATTCAGGAAAAAACGCATACGCCCTTTTTGGCCAACCAAGCAAGCCTGTAAATGAAATCTGCACTACAATGAAGTCTCACTGCCCCCCTGGCAAAAGGGCCATCTGAAAAAAGTGTAAAATCCAGAAAGGTAGGACAGGATATGGAGAACAGGGAGCCTTGTTATGCTGATTGGCAGGATGTAAATTGCCAGCAGCCACCCTAGAGAAGTGTATGGTGTTTCCTGAAACACGAAAGAAACAAAGCAACACAGCCTATGGCACTTCCACTTATGGTCCTATAGCTTACGGAAATTAAAATCAAAAACAGACAGCCACCCCAATATTTGAGACGGCTGTGTTCACAAGAAGCTCGTCTACAGTATCAGGTAAATATCCCAGAAAGCAAAAAATGGATAAAGAACTTGTGGCACGTACGTACAATGCAATATCACTCAGCAATGAAATCTGTGTCATCAGGCCCATAGCGGCATAGTGAGTGGATGCAGGTACGGTGATTCTACGTGAACTACGTCACACAGAAAAAGAAACATCATAAGATATCACGAATACACGGAATGTAAACTTGACTACACATGAACTGAATTACAAAATAGAAAAGGGTCTCAAATTTAGAAAACCAACTAGTGCTTGCTTATGGGGAAAGGTGCCTTGGGGTGCTGCATAAAACCAGAGACTGAAATTAGCACAGATAACTTTCCATAAGCCCAATATGTAATAGACAAAACCTACTCCTTGCTCAACGAAATGGACCCAACACCACATATTCAACGCCTAAGAATATACCTGACTAGGAAGAATCTTAAAACCCATGGATATATATGTCTCCGTAAGAGAATCAAGGGTGTGTACAGCGGCCGAAAGGCAGCAGTGAAAATCCGATAAATCCCATTATCAAAATAAATTTCGAAAACAAAACACAAAGACAGTGAAATAGAGAGCAATTCTTAAATAATTCACTCAGGGCATGTGATGCAACCGGGATTGACCACATCTACACCCAGAGCTGGTTGAGACATAAGGCTGGACACTTCAGGCTGATAGCATTGGTGAGTTTAGGTGAGCAAATGCACACCCTTTGAAGTCATACTGTATGGTACCTATTCCATGGGTCCCAACTCTTCAGGTTCAAGGGATTCTTCCTCCAGCTAAAACATGCATGTGAAACCCACAGTATGGTCCACCGTGTTATGGGGAAATGATTTAAAATGCATCTCAGTTTTCGTATCCTGGTCCTCGGGTTCACCATTCCAGATGATTTACTAACAGTCTCCCTGCTTGGAGAGTCAGTGCCTTTAACCTCCTGTTTGGCACAGCTTGCAATTTCTGTACAAGATGAACAGGAATAGGGAGAACCAATGAGAGACTAGCTGTAGGTGTCTGCACGGGCAAATGTAACGCTCATTTCCCACCAGGAAGAGGAATTTACCAAAGGCTCAGCATGCCCTGCCCGAAACAGATTAGGGCCTGAAGCAATCCTGCGGTTTTGTGCCCAGTTCACAAGAAAGCGAGTTGAAGAAAGGAGCTCAGGGGCACTGTAATTCACAAACCTGCAGAGTTATAAATGACAGCTATCCTCCAAAAATATATTGAAGTAAGCCTGCGAAGGGGACTTGAAAGCGGGGCAGAATTTCAGGAAAACGATTGCAGGGGGTAGACTGGAATTGCCCTGAAAGCATAGGAAAAGAGGCAGAACGTCGACAATGATGCACTTGGCCAAAAAGGGCGTATGCGTTTTTTCCTGAATATATTCAGGAAAAAACGCATACGCCCTTTTTGGCCAACCAAGCAAGCCTGTAAAGGAAATCTGCACTACAATGAAGTCTCACTGCCCCCCGGGCAAGAGGGCCATCTGAAAAAAGTGTAAAATCCAGAAAGGTAGGACAGGATATGGAGAACAGGGAGCCTTGTTATGCTGATTGGCAGGATGTAAATTGCCAGCAGCCAGCCTGGAGAAGTGTATGGTGTTTCCTGAAACACATAAGAAACAAAGCAACACAGTCTATGGCACTTCCACTTATGGTCCTATAGCTTACGGAAATTAAAATCAAAAACAGACAGCCACCCCAATATTTGGGACGGCTGTGTTCACAAGAAGCTCGTCTACAGTAACAGGTAAATATCCCAGAAAGCAAAATATGGATAAAGAAGTTGTGGCACGTACGTACAATGCAATATCACTCAGCAATGAAATCTGTGTCATCAGGCCCGTAGCGGCATAGTGAGTGGATGCAGGTACGGTGATTCTACGTGAACTACGTCACACAGAAAAAGAAACATCATAAGATATCACTAATACACGGAATGTAAACTTGACTACACATGAACTGAATTACAAAACAGAACAGGGTCTCAAATTTAGAAAACCAACTAGTGCTTGCTTATGGGGAAAGGTGCGTTGGGGTGCTTCATAAAACCAGAGACTGAAATTAGCACAGATAACTTTCCATAAGCCAAATATGTAATAGACAAGACCTACTCCTTGCTCAACGAAATGGACCCAACACCACATATTCAACGCCTAGGAATATACCTGACTAGGAAGAATCTTAAAACCCATGGATATATATGTCTCCGTAAGAGAATCAAGCGTGTGTACAGCGGCATAAACGCAGCAGTGAAAATCCGATAAATCCCATTATCAAAATAAATTTCAAAAAAAAATCATAAAGACAGTGAAATAGAGAGCAATTCTTAAATAATTCACTCAGGGCATGTGATGCAACCGGGATTTAACACATCTACACCCAGAGCTGGTTGAGACATAAGGCTGGACACTTCAGGCTGATAGCATTGGTGAGTTTCGGTGAGCAAATGCAGACCCTTTGAAGTCATACTGCATGGTACCCATTCCATGGGTCCCAACTCTCCAGGTTCAAGGGATTCTTCCTCCAGCTAAAACATGCATGGGAAACCAAGAGTATCGTCCACCATGTGATTGGGAAATGATTTAAAATGCATCTCAGTTTTCGTATCCTGGTCCTCGGGTTCACCATTCCAGATGCTTTACTAACACTCTCCCCGCTTGGAGAGTCAGTGCCTTTAACCTCCTCTTTGGCACAGCTTGCAATTTCTGTGCAAAATGAACAGGAATAGGGAGAACCAATGAGAGACTAGCTGTAGGTGTCTGCACGGGCAAATGTAACGCTCATTTCCCACCAGGAAGAGGAATTAACCAAAGGCTCAGCGTGCCCTGCCGGAAACAGATTAGGGCCTGAAGCAATCCTGCGGTTTTGTGCCCAGCTCACAAGAAAGCGAGTTGAAGAAAGGAGCTCAGGGGCACTGTAATTCACAAACCTGCAGAGTTATAAATGACAGCTATCCTCCAAAAATATATTGAAGTAAGCCTGCGAAGGGGACTTGAAAGCGGGGCAGAATTTCAGGAAAACGATTGCAGGGGGTAGACTGGAATTGCCCTGAAAGCATAGGAAAAGAGGCAGAACGTCGACAATGATGCACTTGGCCAAAAAGGGCGTATGCGTTTTTTCCTGAATATATTCAGGAAAAAACGCATACGCCCTTTTTGGCCAACCAAGCAAGCCTGTAAATGAAATCTGCACTACAATGAAGTCTCACTGCCCCCCTGGCAAAAGGGCCATCTGAAAAAAGTGTAAAATCCAGAAAGGTAGGACAGGATATGGAGAACAGGGAGCCTTGTTATGCTGATTGGCAGGATGTAAATTGCCAGCAGCCACCCTGGAGAAGTGTATGGTGTTTCCTGAAACACGAAAGAAACAAAGCAACACAGCCTATGGCACTTCCACTTATGGTCCTATAGCTTACGGAAATTAAAATCAAAAACAGACAGCCACCCCAATATTTGAGACGGCTGTGTTCACAAGAAGCTCGTCTACAGTATCAGGTAAATATCCCAGAAAGCAAAAAATGGATAAAGAACTTGTGGCACGTACGTACAATGCAATATCACTCAGCAATGAAATCTGTGTCATCAGGCCCATAGCGGCATAGTGAGTGGATGCAGGTACGGTGATTCTACGTGAACTACGTCACACAGAAAAAGAAACATCATAAGATATCACGAATACACGGAATGTAAACTTGACTACACATGAACTGAATTACAAAATAGAAAAGGGTCTCAAATTTAGAAAACCAACTAGTGCTTGCTTATGGGGAAAGGTGCCTTGGGGTGCTGCATAAAACCAGAGACTGAAATTAGCACAGATAACTTTCCATAAGCCAAATATGTAATAGACAAGACCTACTCCTTGCTCAACGAAATGGACCCAACACCACATATTCAACGCCTAGGAATATACCTGACTAGGAAGAATCTTAAAACCCATGGATATATATGTCTCCGTAAGAGAATCAAGGGTGTGTACAGCGGCCGAAAGGCAGCAGTGAAAATCCGATAAATCCCATTATCAAAATAAATTTCGAAAACAAAACACAAAGACAGTGAAATAGAGAGCAATTCTTAAATAATTCACTCAGGGCATGTGATGCAACCGGGATTGACCACATCTACACCCAGAGCTGGTTGAGACATAAGGCTGGACACTTCAGGCTGATAGCATTGGTGAGTTTAGGTGAGCAAATGCACACCCTTTGAAGTCATACTGTATGGTACCTATTCCATGGGTCCCAACTCTTCAGGTTCAAGGGATTCTTCCTCCAGCTAAAACATGCATGTGAAACCCACAGTATGGTCCACCGTGTTATGGGGAAATGATTTAAAATGCATCTCAGTTTTCGTATCCTGGTCCTCGGGTTCACCATTCCAGATGATTTACTAACAGTCTCCCTGCTTGGAGAGTCAGTGCCTTTAACCTCCTGTTTGGCACAGCTTGCAATTTCTGTGCAAGATGAACAGGAATAGGGAGAACCAATGAGAGACTAGCTGTAGGTGTCTGCACGGGCAAATGTAACGCTCATTTCCCACCAGGAAGAGGAATTTACCAAAGGCTCAGCATGCCCTGCCCGAAACAGATTAGGGCCTGAAGCAATCCTGCGGTTTTGTGCCCAGTTCACAAGAAAGCGAGTTGAAGAAAGGAGCTCAGGGGCACTGTAATTCACAAACCTGCAGAGTTATAAATGACAGCTATCCTCCAAAAATATATTGAAGTAAGCCTGCGAAGGGGACTTGAAAGCGGGGCAGAATTTCAGGAAAACGATTGCAGGGGGTAGACTGGAATTGCCCTGAAAGCATAGGAAAAGAGGCAGAACGTCGACAATGATGCACTTGGCCAAAAAGGGCGTATGCGTTTTTTCCTGAATATATTCAGGAAAAAACGCATACGCCCTTTTTGGCCAACCAAGCAAGCCTGTAAAGGAAATCTGCACTACAATGAAGTCTCACTGCCCCCCAGGCAAGAGGGCCATCTGAAAAAAGTGTAAAATCCAGAAAGGTAGGACAGGATATGGAGAACAGGGAGCCTTGTTATGCTGATTGGCAGGATGTAAATTGCCAGCAGCCAGCCTGGAGAAATGTATGGTGTTTCCTGAAACACATAAGAAACAAAGCAACACAGTCTATGGCACTTCCACTTATGGTCCTATAGCTTACGGAAATTAAAATCAAAAACAGACAGCCACCCCAATATTTGGGACGGCTGTGTTCACAAGAAGCTCGTCTACAGTAACAGGTAAATATCCCAGAAAGCAAAATATGGATAAAGAAGTTGTGGCACGTACGTACAATGCAATATCACTCAGCAATGAAATCTGTGTCATCAGGCCCGTAGCGGCATAGTGAGTGGATGCAGGTACGGTGATTCTACGTGAACTACGTCACACAGAAAAAGAAACATCATAAGATATCACTAATACACGGAATGTAAACTTGACTACACATGAACTGAATTACAAAACAGAACAGGGTCTCAAATTTAGAAAACCAACTAGTGCTTGCTTATGGGGAAAGGTGCGTTGGGGTGCTTCATAAAACCAGAGACTGAAATTAGCACAGATAACTTTCCATAAGCCAAATATGTAATAGACAAGACCTACTCCTTGCTCAACGAAATGGACCCAACACCACATATTCAACGCCTAGGAATATACCTGACTAGGAAGAATCTTAAAACCCATGGATATATATGTCTCCGTAAGAGAATCAAGCGTGTGTACAGCGGCATAAACGCAGCAGTGAAAATCCGATAAATCCCATTATCAAAATAAATTTCAAAAAAAAATCATAAAGACAGTGAAATAGAGAGCAATTCTTAAATAATTCACTCAGGGCATGTGATGCAACCGGGATTTAACACATCTACACCCAGAGCTGGTTGAGACATAAGGCTGGACACTTCAGGCTGATAGCATTGGTGAGTTTCGGTGAGCAAATGCAGACCCTTTGAAGTCATACTGCATGGTACCCATTCCATGGGTCCCAACTCTCCAGGTTCAAGGGATTCTTCCTCCAGCTAAAACATGCATGGGAAACCAAGAGTATCGTCCACCATGTGATTGGGAAATGATTTAAAATGCATCTCAGTTTTCGTATCCTGTTCCTCGGGTTCACCATTCCAGATTCTTTACTAACACTCTCCCCGCTTGGAGAGTCAGTGCCTTTAACCTCCTCTTTGGCACAGCTTGCAATTTCTGTGCAAAATGAACAGGAATAGGGAGAACCAATGAGAGACTAGCTGTAGGTGTCTGCACGGGCAAATGTAACGCTCATTTCCCACCAGGAAGAGGAATTAACCAAAGGCTCAGCGTGCCCTGCCGGAAACAGATTAGGGCCTGAAGCAATCCTGCGGTTTTGTGCCCAGCTCACAAGAAAGCGAGTTGAAGAAAGGAGCTCAGGGGCACTGTAATTCACAAACCTGCAGAGTTATAAATGACAGCTTTCCTCCAAAAATATATTGAAGTAAGCCTGCGAAGGGGACTTGAAAGCGGGGCAGAATTTCAGGAAAACGATTGCAGGGGGTAGACTGGAATTGCCCTGAAAGCATAGGAAAAGAGGCAGAACGTCGACAATGATGCACTTGGCCAAGAAGGGCGTATGCGTTTTTTCCTGAATATATTCAGGAAAAAACACATACGCCCTTTTTGGCCAACCAAGCAAGCCTGTAAATGAAATCTGCACTACAATGAAGTCTCACTGCCCCCCTGGCAAAAGGGCCATCTGAAAAAAGTGTAAAATCCAGAAAGGTAGGACAGGATATGGAGAACAGGGAGCCTTGTTATGCTGATTGGCAGGATGTAAATTGCCAGCAGCCACCCTGGAGAAGTGTATGGTGTTTCCTGAAACACGAAAGAAACAAAGCAACACAGCCTATGGCACTTCCACTTATGGTCCTATAGCTTACGGAAATTAAAATCAAAAACAGACAGCCACCCCAATATTTGAGACGGCTGTGTTCACAAGAAGCTCGTCTACAGTATCAGGTAAATATCCCAGAAAGCAAAAAATGGATAAAGAACTTGTGGCACGTACGTACAATGCAATATCACTCAGCAATGAAATCTGTGTCACCAGGCCCATAGCGGCATAGTGAGTGGATGCAGGTACGGTGATTCTACGTGAACTACGTCACACAGAAAAAGAAACATCATAAGATATCACGAATACACGGAATGTAAACTTGACTACACATGAACTGAATTACAAAATAGAAAAGGGTCTCAAATTTAGAAAACCAACTAGTGCTTGCTTATGGGGAAAGGTGCCTTGGGGTGCTGCATAAAACCAGAGACTGAAATTAGCACAGATAACTTTCCATAAGCCCAATATGTAATAGACAAGACCTACTCCTTGCTCAACGAAATGGACCCAACACCACATATTCAACGCCTAGGAATATACCTGACTAGGAAGAATCTTAAAACCCATGGATATATATGTCTCCGTAAGAGAATCAAGGGTGTGTACAGCGGCCGAAAGGCAGCAGTGAAAATCCGATAAATCCCATTATCAAAATAAATTTCGAAAACAAAACACAAAGACAGTGAAATAGAGAGCAATTCTTAAATAATTCACTCAGGGCATGTGATGCAACCGGGATTGACCACATCTACACCCAGAGCTGGTTGAGACATAAGGCTGGACACTTCAGGCTGATAGCATTGGTGAGTTTAGGTGAGCAAATGCACACCCTTTGAAGTCATACTGTATGGTACCTATTCCATGGGTCCCAACTCTTCAGGTTCAAGGGATTCTTCCTCCAGCTAAAACATGCATGTGAAACCCACAGTATGGTCCACCGTGTTATGGGGAAATGATTTAAAATGCATCTCAGTTTTCGTATCCTGGTCCTCGGGTTCACCATTCCAGATGATTTACTAACAGTCTCCCTGCTTGGAGAGTCAGTGCCTTTAACCTCCTGTTTGGCACAGCTTGCAATTTCTGTGCAAGATGAACAGGAATAGGGAGAACCAATGAGAGACTAGCTGTAGGTGTCTGCACGGGCAAATGTAACGCTCATTTCCCACCAGGAAGAGGAATTTACCAAAGGCTCAGCATGCCCTGCCCGAAACAGATTAGGGCCTGAAGCAATCCTGCGGTTTTGTGCCCAGTTCACAAGAAAGCGAGTTGAAGAAAGGAGCTCAGGGGCACTGTAATTCACAAACCTGCAGAGTTATAAATGACAGCTATCCTCCAAAAATATATTGAAGTAAGCCTGCGAAGGGGAGTTGAAAGCGGGGCAGAATTTCAGGAAAACGATTGCAGGGGGTAGACTGGAATTGCCCTGAAAGCATAGGAAAAGAGGCAGAACGTCGACAATGATGCACTTGGCCAAAAAGGGCGTATGCGTTTTTTCCTGAATATATTCAGGAAAAGACGCATACGCCCTTTTTGGCCAACCAAGCAAGCCTGTAAAGGAAATCTGCACTACAATGAAGTCTCACTGCCCCCCGGGCAAGAGGGCCATCTGAAAAAAGTGTAAAATCCAGAAAGGTAGGACAGGATATGGAGAACAGGGAGCCTTGTTATGCTGATTGGCAGGATGTAAATTGCCAGCAGCCAGCCTGGAGAAGTGTATGGTGTTTCCTGAAACACATAAGAAACAAAGCAACACAGTCTATGGCACTTCCACTTATGGTCCTATAGCTTACGGAAATTAAAATCAAAAACAGACAGCCACCCCAATATTTGGGACGGCTGTGTTCACAAGAAGCTCGTCTACAGTAACAGGTAAATATCCCAGAAAGCAAAATATGGATAAAGAAGTTGTGGCACGTACGTACAATGCAATATCACTCAGCAATGAAATCTGTGTCATCAGGCCCGTAGCGGCATAGTGAGTGGATGCAGGTACGGTGATTCTACGTGAACTACGTCACACAGAAAAAGAAACATCATAAGATATCACTAATACACGGAATGTAAACTTGACTACACATGAACTGAATTACAAAACAGAACAGGGTCTCAAATTTAGAAAACCAACTAGTGCTTGCTTATGGGGAAAGGTGCGTTGGGGTGCTTCATAAAACCAGAGACTGAAATTAGCACAGATAACTTTCCATAAGCCAAATATGTAATAGACAAGACCTACTCCTTGCTCAACGAAATGGACCCAACACCACATATTCAACGCCTAGGAATATACCTGACTAGGAAGAATCTTAAAACCCATGGATATATATGTCTCCGTAAGAGAATCAAGCGTGTGTACAGCGGCATAAACGCAGCAGTGAAAATCCGATAAATCCCATTATCAAAATAAATTTCAAAAAAAAATCATAAAGACAGTGAAATAGAGAGCAATTCTTAAATATTTCACTCAGGGCATGTGATGCAACCGGGATTTAACACATCTACACCCAGAGCTGGTTGAGACATAAGGCTGGACACTTCAGGCTGATAGCATTGGTGAGTTTCGGTGAGCAAATGCAGACCCTTTGAAGTCATACTGCATGGTACCCATTCCATGGGTCCCAACTCTCCAGGTTCAAGGGATTCTTCCTCCAGCTAAAACATGCATGGGAAACCAAGAGTATCGTCCACCATGTGATTGGGAAATGATTTAAAATGCATCTCAGTTTTCGTATCCTGGTCCTCGGGTTCACCATTCCAGATGCTTTACTAACACTCTCCCCGCTTGGAGAGTCAGTGCCTTTAACCTCCTCTTTGGCACAGCTTGCAATTTCTGTGCAAAATGAACAGGAATAGGGAGAACCAATGAGAGACTAGCTGTAGGTGTCTGCACGGGCAAATGTAACGCTCATTGCCCACCAGGAAGACGAATTAAACAAAGGCTCAGTGTGCCCTGCTGGAAACAGATTAGGGCCTGAAGCAATCCTGCGGTTTTGTGCCCAGCTCACAAGAAAGCGAGTTGAAGAAAGGAGCTCAGGGGCACTGTAATTCACAAACCTGCAGAGTTATAAATGACAGCTTTCCTCCAAAAATATATTGAAGTAAGCCTGCGAAGGGGACTTGAAAGCGGGGCAGAATTTCAGGAAAACGATTGCAGGGGGTAGACTGGAATTGCCCTGAAAGCATAGGAAAAGAGGCAGAACGTCGACAATGATGCACTTGGCCAAAAAGGGCGTATGCGTTTTTTCCTGAATATATTCAGGAAAAAACGCATACGCCCTTTTTGGCCAACCAAGCAAGCCTGTAAATGAAATCTGCACTACAATGAAGTCTCACTGCCCCCCTGGCAAAAGGGCCATCTGAAAAAAGTGTAAAATCCAGAAAGGTAGGACAGGATATGGAGAACAGGGAGCCTTGTTATGCTGATTGGCAGGATGTAAATTGCCAGCAACCACCCTGGAGAAGTGTATGGTGTTTCCTGAAACACGAAAGAAACAAAGCAACACAGCCTATGGCACTTCCACTTATGGTCCTATAGCTTACGGAAATTAAAATCAAAAACAGACAGCCACCCCAATATTTGAGACGGCTGTGTTCACAAGAAGCTCGTCTACAGTATCAGGTAAATATCCCAGAAAGCAAAAAATGGATAAAGAACTTGTGGCACGTACGTACAATGCAATATCACTCAGCAATGAAATCTGTGTCATCAGGCCCATAGCGGCATAGTGAGTGGATGCAGGTACGGTGATTCTACGTGAACTACGTCACACAGAAAAAGAATCATCATAAGATATCACGAATACACGGAATGTAAACTTGACTACACATGAACTGAATTACAAAATAGAAAAGGGTCTCAAATTTAGAAAACCAACTAGTGCTTGCTTATGGGGAAAGGTGCCTTGGGGTGCTGCATAAAACCAGAGACTGAAATTAGCACAGATAACTTTCCATAAGCCCAATATGTAATAGACAAGACCTACTCCTTGCTCAACGAAATGGACCCAACACCACATATTCAACGCCTAGGAATATACCTGACTAGGAAGAATCTTAAAACCCATGGATATATATGTCTCCGTAAGAGAATCAAGGGTGTGTACAGCGGCCGAAAGGCAGCAGTGAAAATCCGATAAATCCCATTATCAAAATAAATTTCGAAAACAAAACACAAAGACAGTGAAATAGAGAGCAATTCTTAAATAATTCACTCAGGGCATGTGATGCAACCGGGATTGACCACATCTACACCCAGAGCTGGTTGAGACATAAGGCTGGACACTTCAGGCTGATAGCATTGGTGAGTTTAGGTGAGCAAATGCACACCCTTTGAAGTCATACTGTATGGTACCTATTCCATGGGTCCCAACTCTTCAGGTTCAAGGGATTCTTCCTCCAGCTAAAACATGCATGTGAAACCCACAGTATGGTCCACCGTGTTATGGGGAAATGATTTAAAATGCATCTCAGTTTTCGTATCCTGGTCCTCGGGTTCACCATTCCAGATGATTTACTAACAGTCTCCCTGCTTGGAGAGTCAGTGCCTTTAACCTCCTGTTTGGCACAGCTTGCAATTTCTGTGCAAGATGAACAGGAATAGGGAGAACCAATGAGAGACTAGCTGTAGGTGTCTGCACGGGCAAATGTAACGCTCATTTCCCACCAGGAAGAGGAATTTACCAAAGGCTCAGCATGCCCTGCCCGAAACAGATTAGGGCCTGAAGCAATCCTGCGGTTTTGTGCCCAGTTCACAAGAAAGCGAGTTGAAGAAAGGAGCTCAGGGGCACTGTAATTCACAAACCTGCAGAGTTATAAATGACAGCTATCCTCCAAAAATATATTGAAGTAAGCCTGCGAAGGGGACTTGAAAGCGGGGCAGAATTTCAGGAAAACGATTGCAGGGGGTAGACTGGAATTGCCCTGAAAGCATAGGAAAAGAGGCAGAACGTCGACAATGATGCACTTGGCCAAAAAGGGCGTATGCGTTTTTTCCTGAATATATTCAGGAAAAAACGCATACGCCCTTTTTGGCCAACCAAGCAAGCCTGTAAAGGAAATCTGCACTACAATGAAGTCTCACTGCCCCCCGGGCAAGAGGGCCATCTGAAAAAAGTGTAAAATCCAGAAAGGTAGGACAGGATATGGAGAACAGGGAGCCTTGTTATGCTGATTGGCAGGATGTAAATTGCCAGCAGCCAGCCTGGAGAAGTGTATGGTGTTTCCTGAAACACATAAGAAACAAAGCAACACAGTCTATGGCACTTCCACTTATGGTCCTATAGCTTACGGAAATTAAAATCAAAAACAGACAGCCACCCCAATATTTGGGACGGCTGTGTTCACAAGAAGCTCGTCTACAGTAACAGGTAAATATCCCAGAAAGCAAAATATGGATAAAGAAGTTGTGGCACGTACGTACAATGCAATATCACTCAGCAATGAAATCTGTGTCATCAGGCCCATAGCGGCATAGTGAGTGGATGCAGGTACGGTGATTCTACGTGAACTACGTCACACAGAAAAAGAAACATCATAAGATATCACGAATACATGGAATGTAAACTTGACTACACATGAACTGAATTACAAAACAGAAAAGGGTCTCAAATTTAGAAAACCAACTAGTGCTTGCTTATGGGGAAAGGTGCCTTGGGGTGCTGCATAAAACCAGAGACTGAAATTAGCACAGATAACTTTCCATAAGCCAAATATGTAATAGACAAGACCTACTCCTTGCTCAACGAAATGGACCCAACACCACATATTCAACGCCTAGGAATATACCTGACTAGGAAGAATCTTAAAACCCATGGATATATATGTCTCCGTAAGAGAATCAAGCGTGTGTACAGCGGCATAAACGCAGCAGTGAAAATCCGATAAATCCCATTATCAAAATAAATTTCAAAAAAAAATCATAAAGACAGTGAAATAGAGAGCAATTCTTAAATAATTCACTCAGGGCATGTGATGCAACCGGGATTTAACACATCTACACCCAGAGCTGGTTGAGACATAAGGCTGGACACTTCAGGCTGATAGCATTGGTGAGTTTCGGTGAGCAAATGCAGACCCTTTGAAGTCATACTGCATGGTACCCATTCCATGGGTCCCAACTCTCCAGGTTCAAGGGATTCTTCCTCCAGCTGAAACATGCATGGGAAACCAAGAGTATCGTCCACCATGTGATTGGGAAATGATTTAAAATGCATCTCAGTTTTCGTATCCTGGTCCTCGGGTTCACCATTCCAGATGCTTTACTAACACTCTCCCCGCTTGGAGAGTCAGTGCCTTTAACCTCCTCTTTGGCACAGCTTGCAATTTCTGTGCAAAATGAACAGGAATAGGGAGAACCAATGAGAGACTAGCTGTAGGTGTCTGCACGGGCAAATGTAACGCTCATTTCCCACCAGGAAGAGGAATTAACCAAAGGCTCAGTGTGCCCTGCTGGAAACAGATTAGGGCCTGAAGCAATCCTGCGGTTTTGTGCCCAGCTCACAAGAAAGCGAGTTGAAGAAAGGAGCTCAGGGGCACTGTAATTCACAAACCTGCAGAGTTATAAATGACAGCTATCCTCCAAAAATATATTGAAGTAAGCCTGCGAAGGGGAGTTGAAAGCGGGGCAGAATTTCAGGAAAACGATTGCAGGGGGTAGACTGGAATTGCCCTGAAAGCATAGGAAAAGAGGCAGAACGTCGACAATGATGCACTTGGCCAAAAAGGGCGTATGTGTTTTTTCCTGAATATATTCAGGAAAAAACGCATACGCCCTTTTTGGCCAACCAAGCAAGCCTGTAAAGGAAATCTGCACTACAATGAAGTCTCACTGCCCCCCTGGCAAAAGGGCCATCTGAAAAAAGTGTAAAATCCAGAAAGGTAGGACAGGATATGGAGAACAGGGAGCCTTGTTATGCTGATTGGCAGGATGTAAATTGCCAGCAGCCAGCCTGGAGAAGTGTATGGTGTTTCCTGAAACACATAAGAAACAAAGCAACACAGTCTATGGCACTTCCACTTATGGTCCTATAGCTTACGGAAATTAAAATCAAAAACAGACAGCCACCCCAATATTTGGGACGGCTGTGTTCACAAGAAGCTCGTCTACAGTAACAGGTAAATATCCCAGAAAGCAAAATATGGATAAAGAAGTTGTGGCACGTACGTACAATGCAATATCACTCAGCAATGAAATCTGTGTCATCAGGCCCGTAGCGGCATAGTGAGTGGATGCAGGTACGGTGATTCTACGTGAACTACGTCACACAGAAAAAGAAACATCATAAGATATCACTAATACACGGAATGTAAACTTGACTACACATGAACTGAATTACAAAACAGAACAGGGTCTCAAATTTAGAAAACCAACTAGTGCTTGCTTATGGGGAAAGGTGCCTTGGGGTGCTTCATAAAACCAGAGACTGAAATTAGCACAGATAACTTTCCATAAGCCAAATATGTAATAGAGAAGACCTACTCCTTGCTCAACGAAATGGACCCAACACCACATATTCAACGCCTAGGAATATACCTGACTAGGAAGAATCTTAAAACCCATGGATATATATGTCTCCGTAAGAGAATCAAGGGTGTGTACAGCGGCCGAAAGGCAGCAGTGAAAATCCGATAAATCCCATTATCAAAATAAATTTCGAAAACAAAACACAAAGACAGTGAAATAGAGAGCAATTCTTAAATAATTCACTCAGGGCATGTGATGCAACCGGGATTGACCACATCTACACCCAGAGCTGGTTGAGACATAAGGCTGGACACTTCAGGCTGATAGCATTGGTGAGTTTAGGTGAGCAAATGCACACCCTTTGAAGTCATACTGTATGGTACCTATTCCATGGGTCCCAACTCTTCAGGTTCAAGGGATTCTTCCTCCAGCTAAAACATGCATGTGAAACCCACAGTATGGTCCACTGTGTTATGGGGAAATGATTTAAAATGCATCTCAGTTTTCGTATCCTGGTCCTCGGGTTCACCATTCCAGATGATTTACTAACAGTCTCCCTGCTTGGAGAGTCAGTGCCTTTAACCTCCTGTTTGGCACAGCTTGCAATTTCTGTGCAAGATGAACAGGAATAGGGAGAACCAATGAGAGACTAGCTGTAGGTGTCTGCACGGGCAAATGTAATGCTCATTTCCCACCAGGAAGAGGAATTTACCAAAGGCTCAGCATGCCCTGCCCGAAACAGATTAGGGCCTGAAGCAATCCTGCGGTTTTGTGCCCAGTTCACAAGAAAGCGAGTTGTAGAAAGGAGCTCAGGGGCACTGTAATTCACAAACCTGCAGAGTTATAAATGACAGCTATCCTCCAAAAATATATTGAAGTAAGCCTGCGAAGGGGACTTGAAAGCGGGGCAGAATTTCAGGAAAACGATTGCAGGGGGTAGACTGGAATTGCCCTGAAAGCATAGGAAAAGAGGCAGAACGTCGACAATGATGCACTTGGCCAAAAAGGGCGTATGCGTTTTTTCCTGAATATATTCAGGAAAAAACGCATACGCCCTTTTTGGCCAACCAAGCAAGCCTGTAAAGGAAATCTGCACTACAATGAAGTCTCACTGCCCCCCGGGCAAGAGGGCCATCTGAAAAAAGTGTAAAATCCAGAAAGGTAGGACAGGATATGGAGAACAGGGAGCCTTGTTATGCTGATTGGCAGGATGTAAATTGCCAGCAGCCAGCCTGGAGAAGTGTATGGTGTTTCCTGAAACACATAAGAAACAAAGCAACACAGTCTATGGCACTTCCACTTATGGTCCTATAGCTTACGGAAATTAAAATCAAAAACAGACAGCCACCCCAATATTTGGGACGGCTGTGTTCACAAGAAGCTCGTCTACAGTAACAGGTAAATATCCCAGAAAGCAAAATATGGATAAAGAAGTTGTGGCACGTACGTACAATGCAATATCACTCAGCAATGAAATCTGTGTCATCAGGCCCGTAGCGGCATAGTGAGTGGATGCAGGTACGGTGATTCTACGTGAACTACGTCACACAGAAAAAGAAACATCATAAGATATCACTAATACACGGAATGTAAACTTGACTACACATGAACTGAATTACAAAACAGAACAGGGTCTCAAATTTAGAAAACAAACTAATGCTTGCTTATGGGGAAAGGTGCGTTGGGGTGCTTCATAAAACCAGAGACTGAAATTAGCACAGATAACTTTCCATAAGCCAAATATGTAATAGACAAGACCTACTCCTTGCTCAACGAAATGGACCCAACACCACATATTCAACGCCTAGGAATATACCTGACTAGGAAGAATCTTAAAACCCATGGATATATATGTCTCCGTAAGAGAATCAAACGTGTGTACAGCGGCATAAACGCAGCAGTGAAAATCCGATAAATCCCATTATCAAAATAAATTTCAAAAAAAAATCATAAAGACAGTGAAATAGAGAGCAATTCTTAAATAATTCACTCAGGGCATGTGATGCAACCGGGATTTAACACATCTACACCCAGAGCTGGTTGAGACATAAGGCTGGACACTTCAGGCTGATAGCATTGGTGAGTTTCGGTGAGCAAATGCAGACCCTTTGAAGTCATACTGCATGGTACCCATTCCATGGGTCCCAACTCTCCAGGTTCAAGGGATTCTTCCTCCGGCTAAAACATGCATGGGAAACCCAGAGTATCGTCCACCGTGTGATTGGGAAACGATTTAAAATGTATCTCAGTTTTCGTATCCTGGTCCTCGGGTTCACCATTCCAAATGCTTTACAAACATTCTCCCTGCTTGGAGAGTCAGTGCCTTTAACCTCCTCTTTGGCGCAGCTTGCAATTTCTGTGCAAGATGAACAGGAATAGGGAGAACGAATAAGACACTAACTCTAGGTGTGTGCACGGGCAAATGTAACGCTCATTTCCCACCAGGAAGAGGAATTAACCAAAGGCTCAGTGTGCCCTGCTGGAAACAGATTAGGGCGTGAAGCAATCCTGCGGTTTTGTGCCCAGCTCACAAGAAAGCGAGTTGAAGAAAGGAGCTCAGGGGCACTGTAATTCACAAACCTGCAGAGTTATAAATGACAGCTATCCTTCAAAAGTTTATTGAAGTAAGCCTGCGAAGGGGACTTGAAAGTGGGGCAGAATTTCAGGAAAACGATTGCAGGGGGTAGACTGGAATTGCCCTGAAAGCATAGGAAAAGAGGCACAACGTCGACAATGATGCACTTGGACAAATAGGGCGTATGCTTTTTTTCCTGAATATATTCAGGAAAAAACGCATATGCCCTTTTTGGCCAACCAAGCAAGCCTGTAAAGGAAATCTGCACTACAATGAAGTCTCACTGGCCCCTGGGCAAAAGGGCCATCTGAAAAAAGTGTAAAATCCAGAAAGGTAGGACAGGATATGGAGAACAGGGAGCCTTTTAATGCTGATTGGCAGGATGTAAATTGTGAAGAGCCACCCTGGAGCAGTGTATGGTGTTTCCTGAAACACATAAGAAATAAAGCAACACAGCCTATGGCAATTGCACTTATGGTCCTATTGCTTAGGGAAATTAAAATCAAAAACAGAGAGCCACCCCAATATTTGGGACGGCTGTGTTCACAAGAAGCTCGTCTACAGTAACAGGTCAATATCCCAGAAAGCAAAATATGGATAAAGAAGTTGTGGCACGTACGTGCAATGCAATATCACTCAGCAATGAAATCTGTGTCATCAGGCCCGTAGCGGCATAGTGAGTGGATGCAGGTACGGTGATTCTACGTGAACTACGTCACACAGAAAAAGAAACATCATAAGATATCAGTAATACACGGAATGTAAACTTGACTACACATGAACTGAATTACAAAACAGAACAGGGTCTCAAATTTAGAAAACCAACTAGTGCTTGCTTATGGGGAAAGGTGCGTTGGGGTGCTTCATAAAACCAGAGACTGAAATTAGCACAGATAACTTTCCATAAGCCAAATATGTAATAGACAAGACCTACTCCTTGCTCAACGAAATGGACCCAACACCACATATTCAATGCCTAGGAATATACCTGACTAGGAAGAATCTTAAAACCCATGGATATATATGTCTCCGTAAGAGAATCAAGCATGTGTACAGCGGCATAAACGGAGCAGTGAAAATCCGATAAATCCCATTATCAAAATAAATTTCAAAAAAAAATCATAAAGACAGTGAAATAAAGAGCAATTCTTAAATAATTCACTCAGGGCATGTGATGCAACCGGGATTGACCACATCTACACCCAGAGCTGGTTGAGACATAAGGCTGGACACTTCAGGCTGATAGCATTGGTGAGTTTAGGTGAGCAAATGCACACCCTTTGAAGTCATACTGTATGGTACCTATTCCATGGGTCCCAACTCTTCAGGTTCAAGGGATTCTTCCTCCAGCTAAAACATGCATGTGAAACCCACAGTATGGTCCACTGTGTTATGGGGAAATGATTTAAAATGCATCTCAGTTTTCGTATCCTGGTCCTCGGGTTCACCATTCCAGATGATTTACTAACAGTCTCCCTGCTTGGAGAGTCAGTGCCTTTAACCTCCTGTTTGGCACAGCTTGCAATTTCTGTGCAAGATGAACAGGAATAGGGAGAACCAATGAGAGACTAGCTGTAGGTGTCTGCACGGGCAAATGTAACGCTCATTTCCCACCAGGAAGAGGAATTAAACAAAGGCTCAGCATGCCCTGCCCGAAACAGATTAGGGCCTGAAGCAATCCTGCGGTTTTGTGCCCAGTTCACAAGAAAGCGAGTTGAAGAAAGGAGCTCAGGGGCACTGTAATTCACAAACCTGCAGAGTTATAAATGACAGCTATCCTCCAAAAATATATTGAAGTAAGCCTGCGAAGGGGACTTGAAAGCGGGGCAGAATTTCAGGAAAACGATTGCAGGGGGTAGACTGGAATTGCCCTGAAAGCATAGGAAAAGAGGCAGAACGTCGACAATGATGCACTTGGCCAAAAAGGGCGTATGCGTTTTTTCCTGAATATATTCAGGAAAAAACGCATACGCCCTTTTTGGCCAACCAAGCAAGCCTGTAAAGGAAATCTGCACTACAATGAAGTCTCACTGCCCCCCGGGCAAGAGGGCCATCTGAAAAAAGTGTAAAATCCAGAAAGGTAGGACAGGATATGGAGAACAGGGAGCCTTGTTATGCTGATTGGCAGGATGTAAATTGCCAGCAGCCAGCCTGGAGAAGTGTATGGTGTTTCCTGAAACACATAAGAAACAAAGCAACACAGTCTATGGCACTTCCACTTATGGTCCTATAGCTTACGGAAATTAAAATCAAAAACAGACAGCCACCCCAATATTTGGGACGGCTGTGTTCACAAGAAGCTCGTCTACAGTAACAGGTAAATATCCCAGAAAGCAAAATATGGATAAAGAAGTTGTGGCACGTACGTACAATGCAATATCACTCAGCAATGAAATCTGTGTCATCAGGCCCGTAGCGGCATAGTGAGTGGATGCAGGTACGGTGATTCTACGTGAACTACGTCACACAGAAAAAGAAACATCATAAGATATCACTAATACACGGAATGTAAACTTGACTACACATGAACTGAATTACAAAACAGAACAGGGTCTCAAATTTAGAAAACCAACTAGTGCTTGCTTATGGGGAAAGGTGCGTTGGGGTGCTTCATAAAACCAGAGACTGAAATTAGCACAGATAACTTTCCATAAGCCAAATATGTAATAGACAAGACCTACTCCTTGCTCAACGAAATGGACCCAACACCACATATTCAACGCCTAGGAATATACCTGACTAGGAAGAATCTTAAAACCCATGGATATATATGTCTCCGTAAGAGAATCAAGCGTGTGTACAGCGGCATAAACGCAGCAGTGAAAATCCGATAAATCCCATTATCAAAATAAATTTCAAAAAAAAATCATAAAGACAGTGAAATAGAGAGCAATTCTTAAATAATTCACTCAGGGCATGTGATGCAACCGGGATTTAACACATCTACACCCAGAGCTGGTTGAGACATAAGGCTGGACACTTCAGGCTGATAGCATTGGTGAGTTTCGGTGAGCAAATGCAGACCCTTTGAAGTCATACTGCATGGTACCCATTCCATGGGTCCCAACTCTCCAGGTTCAAGGGATTCTTCCTCCGGCTAAAACATGCATGGGAAACCCAGAGTATCGTCCACCGTGTGATTGGGAAACGATTTAAAATGTATCTCAGTTTTCGTATCCTGGTCCTCGGGTTCACCATTCCAAATGCTTTACAAACATTCTCCCTGCTTGGAGAGTCAGTGCCTTTAACCTCCTCTTTGGCGCAGCTTGCAATTTCTGTGCAAGATGAACAGGAATAGGGAGAACGAATAAGACACTAACTCTAGGTGTGTGCACGGGCAAATGTAACGCTCATTTCCCACCAGGAAGAGGAATTAACCAAAGGCTCAGTGTGCCCTGCTGGAAACAGATTAGGGCGTGAAGCAATCCTGCGGTTTTGTGCCCAGCTCACAAGAAAGCGAGTTGAAGAAAGGAGCTCAGGGGCACTGTAATTCACAAACCTGCAGAGTTATAAATGACAGCTATCCTTCAAAAGTATATTGAAGTAAGCCTGCGAAGGGGAATTGAAAGTGGGGCAGAATTTCAGGAAAACGATTGCAGGGGGTAGACTGGAATTGCCCTGAAAGCATAGGAAAAGAGGCACAACGTCGACAATGATGCACTTGGCCAAATAGGGCGTATGCTTTTTTTCCTGAATATATTCAGGAAAAAACGCATATGCCCTTTTTGGCCAACCAAGCAAGCCTGTAAAGGAAATCTGCACTACAATGAAGTCTCACTGGCCCCTGGGCAAAAGGGCCATCTGAAAAAAGTGTAAAATCCAGAAAGGTAGGACAGGATATGGAGAACAGGGAGCCTTTTAATGCTGATTGGCAGGATGTAAATTGTGAAGAGCCACCCTGGAGCAGTGTATGGTGTTTCCTGAAACACATAAGAAATAAAGCAACACAGCCTATGGCAATTGCACTTATGGTCCTATTGCTTAGGGAAATTAAAATCAAAAACAGAGAGCCACCCCAATATTTGGGACGGCTGTGTTCACAAGAAGCTCGTCTACAGTAACAGGTCAATATCCCAGAAAGCAAAATATGGATAAAGAAGTTGTGGCACGTACGTGCAATGCAATATCACTCAGCAATGAAATCTGTGTCATCAGGCCCGTAGCGGCATAGTGAGTGGATGCAGGTACGGTGATTCTACGTGAACTACGTCACACAGAAAAAGAAACATCATAAGATATCAGTAATACACGGAATGTAAACTTGACTACACATGAACTGAATTACAAAACAGAACAGGGTCTCAAATTTAGAAAACCAACTAGTGCTTGCTTATGGGGAAAGGTGCGTTGGGGTGCTTCATAAAACCAGAGACTGAAATTAGCACAGATAACTTTCCATAAGCCAAATATGTAATAGACAAGACCTACTCCTTGCTCAACGAAATGGACCCAACACCACATATTCAACGCCTAGGAATATACCTGACTAGGAAGAATCTTAAAACCCATGGATATATATGTCTCCGTAAGAGAATCAAGCGTGTGTACAGCGGCATAAACGCAGCAGTGAAAATCCGATAAATCCCATTATCAAAATAAATTTCAAAAAAAAATCATAAAGACAGTGAAATAGAGAGCAATTCTTAAATAATTCACTCAGGGCATGTGATGCAACCGGGATTTAACACATCTACACCCAGAGCTGGTTGAGACATAAGGCTGGACACTTCAGGCTGATAGCATTGGTGAGTTTCGGTGAGCAAATGCAGACCCTTTGAAGTCATACTGCATGGTACCCATTCCATGGGTCCCAACTCTCCAGGTTCAAGGGATTCTTCCTCCAGCTAAAACATGCATGGGAAACCAAGAGTATCGTCCACCATGTGATTGGGAAATGATTTAAAATGCATCTCAGTTTTCGTATCCTGGTCCTCGGGTTCACCATTCCAGATGCTTTACTAACACTCTCCCCGCTTGGAGAGTCAGTGCCTTTAACCTCCTCTTTGGCACAGCTTGCAATTTCTGTGCAAAATGAACAGGAATAGGGAGAACCAATGAGAGACTAGCTGTAGGTGTGTGCACGGGCAAATGTAACGCTCATTGCCCACCAGGAAGAGGAATTAAACAAAGGCTCAGTGTGCCCTGCTGGAAACAGATTAGGGCCTGAAGCAATCCTGCGGTTTTGTGCCCAGCTCACAAGAAAGCGAGTTGAAGAAAGGAGCTCAGGGGCACTGTAATTCACAAACCTGCAGAGTTATAAATGACAGCTTTCCTCCAAAAATATATTGAAGTAAGCCTGCGAAGGGGACTTGAAAGCGGGGCAGAATTTCAGGAAAACGATTGCAGGGGGTAGACTGGAATTGCCCTGAAAGCATAGGAAAAGAGGCAGAACGTCGACAATGATGCACTTGGCCAAAAAGGGCGTATGCGTTTTTTCCTGAATATATTCAGGAAAAAACGCATACGCCCTTTTTGGCCAACCAAGCAAGCCTGTAAATGAAATCTGCACTACAATGAAGTCTCACTGCCCCCCTGGCAAAAGGGCCATCTGAAAAAAGTGTAAAATCCAGAAAGGTAGGACAGGATATGGAGAACAGGGAGCCTTGTTATGCTGATTGGCAGGATGTAATTTGCCAGCAGCCACCCTGGAGAAGTGTATGGTGTTTCCTGAAACACGAAAGAAACAAAGCAACACAGCCTATGGCACTTCCACTTATGGTCCTATAGCTTACGGAAATTAAAATCAAAAACAGACAGCCACCCCAATATTTGAGACGGCTGTGTTCACAAAAAGCTCGTCTACAGTAACAGGTAAATATCCCAGAAAGCAAAAAATGGATAAAGAACTTGTGGCACGTACGTACAATGCAATATCACTCAGCAATGAAATCTGTGTCATCAGGCCCATAGCGGCATAGTGAGTGGATGCAGGTACGGTGATTCTACGTGAACTACGTCACACAGAAAAAGAAACATCATAAGATATCACGAATACACGGAATGTAAACTTGACTACACATGAACTGAATTACAAAATAGAAAAGGGTCTCAAATTTAGAAAACCAACTAGTGCTTGCTTATGGGGAAAGGTGCCTTGGGGTGCTGCATAAAACCAGAGACTGAAATTAGCACAGATAACTTTCCATAAGCCCAATATGTAATAGACAAGACCTACTCCTTGCTCAACGAAATGGACCCAACACCACATATTCAACGCCTAGGAATATACCTGACTAGGAAGAATCTTAAAACCCATGGATATATATGTCTCCGTAAGAGAATCAAGGGTGTGTACAGCGGCCGAAAGGCAGCAGTGAAAATCCGATAAATCCCATTATCAAAATAAATTTCGAAAACAAAACACAAAGACAGTGAAATAGAGAGCAATTCTTAAATAATTCACTCAGGGCATGTGATGCAACCGGGATTGACCACATCTACACCCAGAGCTGGTTGAGACATAAGGCTGGACACTTCAGGCTGATAGCATTGGTGAGTTTAGGTGAGCAAATGCACACCCTTTGAAGTCATACTGTATGGTACCTATTCCATGGGTCCCAACTCTTCAGGTTCAAGGGATTCTTCCTCCAGCTAAAACATGCATGTGAAACCCACAGTATGGTCCACCGTGTTATGGGGAAATGATTTAAAATGCATCTCAGTTTTCGTATCCTGGTCCTCGGGTTCACCATTCCAGATGATTTACTAACAGTCTCCCTGCTTGGAGAGTCAGTGCCTTTAACCTCCTGTTTGGCACAGCTTGCAATTTCTGTGCAAGATGAACAGGAATAGGGAGAACCAATGAGAGACTAGCTGTAGGTGTCTGCACGGGCAAATGTAACGCTCATTTCCCACTAGGAAGAGGAATTTACCAAAGGCTCAGCATGCCCTGCCCGAAACAGATTAGGGCCTGAAGCAATCCTGCGGTTTTGTGCCCAGTTCACAAGAAAGCGAGTTGAAGAAAGGAGCTCAGGGGCACTGTAATTCACAAACCTGCAGAGTTATAAATGAGAGCTATCCTCCAAAAATATATTGAAGTAAGCCTGCGAAGGGGACTTGAAAGCGGGGCAGAATTTCAGGAAAACGATTGCAGGGGGTAGACTGGAATTGCCCTGAAAGCATAGGAAAAGAGGCAGAACGTCGACAATGATGCACTTGGCCAAAAAGGGCGTATGCGTTTTTTCCTGAATATATTCAGGAAAAAACGCATACGCCCTTTTTGGCCAACCAAGCAAGCCTGTAAATGAAATCTGCACTACAATGAAGTCTCACTGCCCCCCTGGCAAAAGGGCCATCTGAAAAAAGTGTAAAATCCAGAAAGGTAGGACAGGATATGGAGAACAGGGAGCCTTGTTATGCTGATTGGCAGGATGTAAATTGCCAGCAGCCACCCTGGAGAAGTGTATGGTGTTTCCTGAAACACGAAAGAAACAAAGCAACACAGCCTATGGCACTTCCACTTATGGTCCTATAGCTTACGGAAATTAAAATCAAAAACAGACAGCCACCCCAATATTTGAGACGGCTGTGTTCACAAGAAGCTCGTCTACAGTATCAGGTAAATATCCCAGAAAGCAAAAAATGGATAAAGAACTTGTGGCACGTACGTACAATGCAATATCACTCAGCAATGAAATCTGTGTCATCAGGCCCATAGCGGCATAGTGAGTGGATGCAGGTACGGTGATTCTACGTGAACTACGTCACACAGAAAAAGAAACATCATAAGATATCACGAATACACGGAATGTAAACTTGACTACACATGAACTGAATTACAAAATAGAAAAGGGTCTCAAATTTAGAAAACCAACTAGTGCTTGCTTATGGGGAAAGGTGCCTTGGGGTGCTGCATAAAACCAGAGACTGAAATTAGCACAGATAACTTTCCATAAGCCCAATATGTAATAGACAAGACCTACTCCTTGCTCAACGAAATGGACCCAACACCACATATTCAACGCCTAGGAATATACCTGACTAGGAAGAATCTTAAAACCCATGGATATATATGTCTCCGTAAGAGAATCAAGGGTGTGTACAGCGGCCGAAAGGCAGCAGTGAAAATCCGATAAATCCCATTATCAAAATAAATTTCGAAAACAAAACACAAAGACAGTGAAATAGAGAGCAATTCTTAAATAATTCACTCAGGGCATGTGATGCAACCGGGATTGACCACATCTACACCCAGAGCTGGTTGAGACATAAGGCTGGACACTTCAGGCTGATAGCATTGGTGAGTTTAGGTGAGCAAATGCACACCCTTTGAAGTCATACTGTATGGTACCTATTCCATGGGTCCCAACTCTTCAGGTTCAAGGGATTCTTCCTCCAGCTAAAACATGCATGTGAAACCCACAGTATGGTCCACCGTGTTATGGGGAAATGATTTAAAATGCATCTCAGTTTTCGTATCCTGGTCCTCGGGTTCACCATTCCAGATGATTTACTAACAGTCTCCCTGCTTGGAGAGTCAGTGCCTTTAACCTCCTGTTTGGCACAGCTTGCAATTTCTGTGCAAGATGAACAGGAATAGGGAGAACCAATGAGAGACTAGCTGTAGGTGTCTGCACGGGCAAATGTAACGCTCATTTCCCACCAGGAAGAGGAATTTACCAAAGGCTCAGCATGCCCTGCCCGAAACAGATTAGGGCCTGAAGCAATCCTGCGGTTTTGTGCCCAGTTCACAAGAAAGCGAGTTGAAGAAAGGAGCTCAGGGGCACTGTAATTCACAAACCTGCAGAGTTATAAATGACAGCTATCCTCCAAAAATATATTGAAGTAAGCCTGCGAAGGGGACTTGAAAGCGGGGCAGAATTTCAGGAAAACGATTGCAGGGGGTAGACTGGAATTGCCCTGAAAGCATAGGAAAAGAGGCAGAACGTCGACAATGATGCACTTGGCCAAAAAGGGCGTATGCGTTTTTTCCTGAATACATTCAGGAAAAAACGCATACGCCCTTTTTGGCCAACCAAGCAAGCCTGTAAAGGAAATCTGCACTACAATGAAGTCTCACTGCCCCCCGGGCAAGAGGGCCATCTGAAAAAAGTGTAAAATCCAGAAAGGTAGGACAGGATATGGAGAACAGGGAGCCTTGTTATGCTGATTGGCAGGATGTAAATTGCCAGCAGCCAGCCAGGAGAAGTGTATGGTGTTTCCTGAAACACATAAGAAACAAAGCAACACAGCCTATGGCACTTCCACTTATGGTCCTATAGCTTACGGAAATTAAAATCAAAAACACACAGCCACCCCAATATTTGGGACGGCTGTGTTCACAAGAAGCTCGTCTACAGTAACAGGTAAATATCCCAGAAAGCAAAATATGGATAAAGAAGTTGTGGCACGTACGTACAATGCAATATCACTCAGCAATGAAATCTGTGTCATCAGGCCCGTAGCGGCATAGTGAGTGGATGCAGGTACGGTGATTCTACGTGAACTACGTCACACAGAAAAAGAAACATCATAAGATATCACTAATACACGGAATGTAAACTTGACTACACATGAACTGAATTACAAAACAGAACAGGGTCTCAAATTTAGAAAACCAACTAGTGCTTGCTTATGGGGAAAGGTGCCTTGGGGTGCTGCATAAAACCAGAGACTGAAATTAGCACAGATAACTTTCCATAAGCCAAATATGTAATAGACAAGACCTACTCCTTGCTCAACGAAATGGACCCAACACCACATATTCAACGCCTAGGAATATACCTGACTAGGAAGAATCTTAAAACCCATGGAAATATATGTCTCCGTAAGAGAATCAAGCGTGTGTACAGCGGCCGAAACGCAGCAGTGAAAATCCGATAAATCCCATTATCAAAATAAATTTCAAAAAAAAATCATAAAGACAGTGAAATAGAGAGCAATTCTTAAATAATTCACTCAGGGCATGTGATGCAACCGGGATTGACCACATCTACACCCAGAGCTGGTTGAGACATAAGGCTGGACACTTCAGGCTGATAGCATTGGTGAGTTTCGGTGAGCAAATGCAGACCCTTTGAAGTCATACTGCATGGTACCCATTCCATGGGTCCCAACTCTCCAGGTTCAAGGGATTCTTCCTCCGGCTAAAACATGCATGGGAAACCCAGAGTATCGTCCACCGTGTGATTGGGAAACGATTTAAAATGTATCTCAGTTTTCGTATCCTGGTCCTCGGGTTCACCATTCCAAATGCTTTACAAACATTCTCCCTGCTTGGAGAGTCAGTGCCTTTAACCTCCTCTTTGGCGCAGCTTGCAATTTCTGTGCAAGATGAACAGGAATAGGGAGAACGAATAAGACACTAACTCTAGGTGTGTGCACGGGCAAATGTAACGCTCATTTCCCACCAGGAAGAGGAATTAACCAAAGGCTCAGTGTGCCCTGCTGGAAACAGATTAGGGCGTGAAGCAATCCTGCGGTTTTGTGCCCAGCTCACAAGAAAGCGAGTTGAAGAAAGGAGCTCAGGGGCACTGTAATTCACAAACCTGCAGAGTTATAAATGACAGCTATCCTTCAAAAGTTTATTGAAGTAAGCCTGCGAAGGGGACTTGAAAGTGGGGCAGAATTTCAGGAAAACGATTGCAGGGGGTAGACTGGAATTGCCCTGAAAGCATAGGAAAAGAGGCACAACGTCGACAATGATGCACTTGGACAAATAGGGCGTATGCTTTTTTTCCTGAATATATTCAGGAAAAAACGCATATGCCCTTTTTGGCCAACCAAGCAAGCCTGTAAAGGAAATCTGCACTACAATGAAGTCTCACTGGCCCCTGGGCAAAAGGGCCATCTGAAAAAAGTGTAAAATCCAGAAAGGTAGGACAGGATATGGAGAACAGGGAGCCTTTTAATGCTGATTGGCAGGATGTAAATTGTGAAGAGCCACCCTGGAGCAGTGTATGGTGTTTCCTGAAACACATAAGAAATAAAGCAACACAGCCTATGGCAATTGCACTTATGGTCCTATTGCTTAGGGAAATTAAAATCAAAAACAGAGAGCCACCCCAATATTTGGGACGGCTGTGTTCACAAGAAGCTCGTCTACAGTAACAGGTCAATATCCCAGAAAGCAAAATATGGATAAAGAAGTTGTGGCACGTACGTGCAATGCAATATCACTCAGCAATGAAATCTGTGTCATCAGGCCCGTAGCGGCATAGTGAGTGGATGCAGGTACGGTGATTCTACGTGAACTACGTCACACAGAAAAAGAAACATCATAAGATATCAGTAATACACGGAATGTAAACTTGACTACACATGAACTGAATTACAAAACAGAACAGGGTCTCAAATTTAGAAAACCAACTAGTGCTTGCTTATGGGGAAAGGTGCGTTGGGGTGCTTCATAAAACCAGAGACTGAAATTAGCACAGATAACTTTCCATAAGCCAAATATGTAATAGACAAGACCTACTCCTTGCTCAACGAAATGGACCCAACACCACATATTCAATGCCTAGGAATATACCTGACTAGGAAGAATCTTAAAACCCATGGATATATATGTCTCCGTAAGAGAATCAAGCATGTGTACAGCGGCATAAACGGAGCAGTGAAAATCCGATAAATCCCATTATCAAAATAAATTTCAAAAAAAAATCATAAAGACAGTGAAATAAAGAGCAATTCTTAAATAATTCACTCAGGGCATGTGATGCAACCGGGATTGACCACATCTACACCCAGAGCTGGTTGAGACATAAGGCTGGACACTTCAGGCTGATAGCATTGGTGAGTTTAGGTGAGCAAATGCACACCCTTTGAAGTCATACTGTATGGTACCTATTCCATGGGTCCCAACTCTTCAGGTTCAAGGGATTCTTCCTCCAGCTAAAACATGCATGTGAAACCCACAGTATGGTCCACTGTGTTATGGGGAAATGATTTAAAATGCATCTCAGTTTTCGTATCCTGGTCCTCGGGTTCACCATTCCAGATGATTTACTAACAGTCTCCCTGCTTGGAGAGTCAGTGCCTTTAACCTCCTGTTTGGCACAGCTTGCAATTTCTGTGCAAGATGAACAGGAATAGGGAGAACCAATGAGAGACTAGCTGTAGGTGTCTGCACGGGCAAATGTAACGCTCATTTCCCACCAGGAAGAGGAATTTACCAAAGGCTCAGCATGCCCTGCCCGAAACAGATTAGGGCCTGAAGCAATCCTGCGGTTTTGTGCCCAGTTCACAAGAAAGCGAGTTGAAGAAAGGAGCTCAGGGGCACTGTAATTCACAAACCTGCAGAGTTATAAATGACAGCTATCCTCCAAAAATATATTGAAGTAAGCCTGCGAAGGGGACTTGAAAGCGGGGCAGAATTTCAGGAAAACGATTGCAGGGGGTAGACTGGAATTGCCCTGAAAGCATAGGAAAAGAGGCAGAACGTCGACAATGATGCACTTGGCCAAAAAGGGCGTATGCGTTTTTTCCTGAATATATTCAGGAAAAAACGCATACGCCCTTTTTGGCCAACCAAGCAAGCCTGTAAAGGAAATCTGCACTACAATGAAGTCTCACTGCCCCCCGGGCAAGAGGGCCATCTGAAAAAAGTGTAAAATCCAGAAAGGTAGGACAGGATATGGAGAACAGGGAGCCTTGTTATGCTGATTGGCAGGATGTAAATTGCCAGCAGCCAGCCTGGAGAAGTGTATGGTGTTTCCTGAAACACATAAGAAACAAAGCAACACAGTCTATGGCACTTCCACTTATGGTCCTATAGCTTACGGAAATTAAAATCAAAAACAGACAGCCACCCCAATATTTGGGACGGCTGTGTTCACAAGAAGCTCGTCTACAGTAACAGGTAAATATCCCAGAAAGCAAAATATGGATAAAGAAGTTGTGGCACGTACGTACAATGCAATATCACTCAGCAATGAAATCTGTGTCATCAGGCCCGTAGCGGCATAGTGAGTGGATGCAGGTACGGTGATTCTACGTGAACTACGTCACACAGAAAAAGAAACATCATAAGATATCACTAATACACGGAATGTAAACTTGACTACACATGAACTGAATTACAAAACAGAACAGGGTCTCAAATTTAGAAAACCAACTAGTGCTTGCTTATGGGGAAAGGTGCGTTGGGGTGCTTCATAAAACCAGAGACTGAAATTAGCACAGATAACTTTCCATAAGCCAAATATGTAATAGACAAGACCTACTCCTTGCTCAACGAAATGGACCCAACACCACATATTCAACGCCTAGGAATATACCTGACTAGGAAGAATCTTAAAACCCATGGATATATATGTCTCCGTAAGAGAATCAAGCGTGTGTACAGCGGCATAAACGCAGCAGTGAAAATCCGATAAATCCCATTATCAAAATAAATTTCAAAAAAAAATCATAAAGACAGTGAAATAGAGAGCAATTCTTAAATAATTCACTCAGGGCATGTGATGCAACCGGGATTTAACACATCTACACCCAGAGCTGGTTGAGACATAAGGCTGGACACTTCAGGCTGATAGCATTGGTGAGTTTCGGTGAGCAAATGCAGACCCTTTGAAGTCATACTGCATGGTACCCATTCCATGGGTCCCAACTCTCCAGGTTCAAGGGATTCTTCCTCCGGCTAAAACATGCATGGGAAACCCAGAGTATCGTCCACCGTGTGATTGGGAAACGATTTAAAATGTATCTCAGTTTTCGTATCCTGGTCCTCGGGTTCACCATTCCAAATGCTTTACAAACATTCTCCCTGCTTGGAGAGTCAGTGCCTTTAACCTCCTCTTTGGCGCAGCTTGCAATTTCTGTGCAAGATGAACAGGAATAGGGAGAACGAATAAGACACTAACTCTAGGTGTGTGCACGGGCAAATGTAACGCTCATTTCCCACCAGGAAGAGGAATTAACCAAAGGCTCAGTGTGCCCTGCTGGAAACAGATTAGGGCGTGAAGCAATCCTGCGGTTTTGTGCCCAGCTCACAAGAAAGCGAGTTGAAGAAAGGAGCTCAGGGGCACTGTAATTCACAAACCTGCAGAGTTATAAATGACAGCTATCCTTCAAAAGTATATTGAAGTAAGCCTGCGAAGGGGAATTGAAAGTGGGGCAGAATTTCAGGAAAACGATTGCAGGGGGTAGACTGGAATTGCCCTGAAAGCATAGGAAAAGAGGCACAACGTCGACAATGATGCACTTGGCCAAATAGGGCGTATGCTTTTTTTCCTGAATATATTCAGGAAAAAACGCATATGCCCTTTTTGGCCAACCAAGCAAGCCTGTAAAGGAAATCTGCACTACAATGAAGTCTCACTGGCCCCTGGGCAAAAGGGCCATCTGAAAAAAGTGTAAAATCCAGAAAGGTAGGACAGGATATGGAGAACAGGGAGCCTTTTAATGCTGATTGGCAGGATGTAAATTGTGAAGAGCCACCCTGGAGCAGTGTATGGTGTTTCCTGAAACACATAAGAAATAAAGCAACACAGCCTATGGCAATTGCACTTATGGTCCTATTGCTTAGGGAAATTAAAATCAAAAACAGAGAGCCACCCCAATATTTGGGACGGCTGTGTTCACAAGAAGCTCGTCTACAGTAACAGGTCAATATCCCAGAAAGCAAAATATGGATAAAGAAGTTGTGGCACGTACGTGCAATGCAATATCACTCAGCAATGAAATCTGTGTCATCAGGCCCGTAGCGGCATAGTGAGTGGATGCAGGTACGGTGATTCTACGTGAACTACGTCACACAGAAAAAGAAACATCATAAGATATCAGTAATACACGGAATGTAAACTTGACTACACATGAACTGAATTACAAAACAGAACAGGGTCTCAAATTTAGAAAACCAACTAGTGCTTGCTTATGGGGAAAGGTGCGTTGGGGTGCTTCATAAAACCAGAGACTGAAATTAGCACAGATAACTTTCCATAAGCCAAATATGTAATAGACAAGACCTACTCCTTGCTCAACGAAATGGACCCAACACATACATATTCAACGCCTAGGAATATACCTGACTAGGAAGAATCTTAAAACCCATGGATATATATGTCTCCGTAAGAGAATCAAGCGTGTGTACAGCGGCATAAACGCAGCAGTGAAAATCCGATAAATCCCATTATCAAAATAAATTTCAAAAAAAAATCATAAAGACAGTGAAATAGAGAGCAATTCTTAAATAATTCACTCAGGGCATGTGATGCAACCGGGATTTAACACATCTACACCCAGAGCTGGTTGAGACATAAGGCTGGACACTTCAGGCTGATAGCATTGGTGAGTTTCGGTGAGCAAATGCAGACCCTTTGAAGTCATACTGCATGGTACCCATTCCATGGGTCCCAACTCTCCAGGTTCAAGGGATTCTTCCTCCAGCTAAAACATGCATGGGAAACCAAGAGTATCGTCCACCATGTGATTGGGAAATGATTTAAAATGCATCTCAGTTTTCGTATCCTGGTCCTCGGGTTCACCATTCCAGATGCTTTACTAACACTCTCCCCGCTTGGAGAGTCAGTGCCTTTAACCTCCTCTTTGGCACAGCTTGCAATTTCTGTGCAAAATGAACAGGAATAGGGAGAACCAATGAGAGACTAGCTGTAGGTGTGTGCACGGGCAAATGTAACGCTCATTGCCCACCAGGAAGAGGAATTAAACAAAGGCTCAGTGTGCCCTGCTGGAAACAGATTAGGGCCTGAAGCAATCCTGCGGTTTTGTGCCCAGCTCACAAGAAAGCGAGTTGAAGAAAGGAGCTCAGGGGCACTGTAATTCACAAACCTGCAGAGTTATAAATGACAGCTTTCCTCCAAAAATATATTGAAGTAAGCCTGCGAAGGGGACTTGAAAGCGGGGCAGAATTTCAGGAAAACGATTGCAGGGGGTAGACTGGAATTGCCCTGAAAGCATAGGAAAAGAGGCAGAACGTCGACAATGATGCACTTGGCCAAAAAGGGCGTATGCGTTTTTTCCTGAATATATTCAGGAAAAAACGCATACGCCCTTTTTGGCCAACCAAGCAAGCCTGTAAATGAAATCTGCACTACAATGAAGTCTCACTGCCCCCCTGGCAAAAGGGCCATCTGAAAAAAGTGTAAAATCCAGAAAGGTAGGACAGGATATGGAGAACAGGGAGCCTTGTTATGCTGATTGGCAGGATGTAATTTGCCAGCAGCCACCCTGGAGAAGTGTATGGTGTTTCCTGAAACACGAAAGAAACAAAGCAACACAGCCTATGGCACTTCCACTTATGGTCCTATAGCTTACGGAAATTAAAATCAAAAACAGACAGCCACCCCAATATTTGAGACGGCTGTGTTCACAAAAAGCTCGTCTACAGTAACAGGTAAATATCCCAGAAAGCAAAAAATGGATAAAGAACTTGTGGCACGTACGTACAATGCAATATCACTCAGCAATGAAATCTGTGTCATCAGGCCCATAGCGGCATAGTGAGTGGATGCAGGTACGGTGATTCTACGTGAACTACGTCACACAGAAAAAGAAACATCATAAGATATCACGAATACACGGAATGTAAACTTGACTACACATGAACTGAATTACAAAATAGAAAAGGGTCTCAAATTTAGAAAACCAACTAGTGCTTGCTTATGGGGAAAGGTGCCTTGGGGTGCTGCATAAAACCAGAGACTGAAATTAGCACAGATAACTTTCCATAAGCCCAATATGTAATAGACAAGACCTACTCCTTGCTCAACGAAATGGACCCAACACCACATATTCAACGCCTAGGAATATACCTGACTAGGAAGAATCTTAAAACCCATGGATATATATGTCTCCGTAAGAGAATCAAGGGTGTGTACAGCGGCCGAAAGGCAGCAGTGAAAATCCGATAAATCCCATTATCAAAATAAATTTCGAAAACAAAACACAAAGACAGTGAAATAGAGAGCAATTCTTAAATAATTCACTCAGGGCATGTGATGCAACCGGGATTGACCACATCTACACCCAGAGCTGGTTGAGACATAAGGCTGGACACTTCAGGCTGATAGCATTGGTGAGTTTAGGTGAGCAAATGCACACCCTTTGAAGTCATACTGTATGGTACCTATTCCATGGGTCCCAACTCTTCAGGTTCAAGGGATTCTTCCTCCAGCTAAAACATGCATGTGAAACCCACAGTATGGTCCACCGTGTTATGGGGAAATGATTTAAAATGCATCTCAGTTTTCGTATCCTGGTCCTCGGGTTCACCATTCCAGATGATTTACTAACAGTCTCCCTGCTTGGAGAGTCAGTGCCTTTAACCTCCTGTTTGGCACAGCTTGCAATTTCTGTGCAAGATGAACAGGAATAGGGAGAACCAATGAGAGACTAGCTGTAGGTGTCTGCACGGGCAAATGTAACGCTCATTTCCCACTAGGAAGAGGAATTTACCAAAGGCTCAGCATGCCCTGCCCGAAACAGATTAGGGCCTGAAGCAATCCTGCGGTTTTGTGCCCAGTTCACAAGAAAGCGAGTTGAAGAAAGGAGCTCAGGGGCACTGTAATTCACAAACCTGCAGAGTTATAAATGAGAGCTATCCTCCAAAAATATATTGAAGTAAGCCTGCGAAGGGGACTTGAAAGCGGGGCAGAATTTCAGGAAAACGATTGCAGGGGGTAGACTGGAATTGCCCTGAAAGCATAGGAAAAGAGGCAGAACGTCGACAATGATGCACTTGGCCAAAAAGGGCGTATGCGTTTTTTCCTGAATATATTCAGGAAAAAACGCATACGCCCTTTTTGGCCAACCAAGCAAGCCTGTAAATGAAATCTGCACTACAATGAAGTCTCACTGCCCCCCTGGCAAAAGGGCCATCTGAAAAAAGTGTAAAATCCAGAAAGGTAGGACAGGATATGGAGAACAGGGAGCCTTGTTATGCTGATTGGCAGGATGTAAATTGCCAGCAGCCACCCTGGAGAAGTGTATGGTGTTTCCTGAAACACGAAAGAAACAAAGCAACACAGCCTATGGCACTTCCACTTATGGTCCTATAGCTTACGGAAATTAAAATCAAAAACAGACAGCCACCCCAATATTTGAGACGGCTGTGTTCACAAGAAGCTCGTCTACAGTATCAGGTAAATATCCCAGAAAGCAAAAAATGGATAAAGAACTTGTGGCACGTACGTACAATGCAATATCACTCAGCAATGAAATCTGTGTCATCAGGCCCATAGCGGCATAGTGAGTGGATGCAGGTACGGTGATTCTACGTGAACTACGTCACACAGAAAAAGAAACATCATAAGATATCACGAATACACGGAATGTAAACTTGACTACACATGAACTGAATTACAAAATAGAAAAGGGTCTCAAATTTAGAAAACCAACTAGTGCTTGCTTATGGGGAAAGGTGCCTTGGGGTGCTGCATAAAACCAGAGACTGAAATTAGCACAGATAACTTTCCATAAGCCCAATATGTAATAGACAAGACCTACTCCTTGCTCAACGAAATGGACCCAACACCACATATTCAACGCCTAGGAATATACCTGACTAGGAAGAATCTTAAAACCCATGGATATATATGTCTCCGTAAGAGAATCAAGGGTGTGTACAGCGGCCGAAAGGCAGCAGTGAAAATCCGATAAATCCCATTATCAAAATAAATTTCGAAAACAAAACACAAAGACAGTGAAATAGAGAGCAATTCTTAAATAATTCACTCAGGGCATGTGATGCAACCGGGATTGACCACATCTACACCCAGAGCTGGTTGAGACATAAGGCTGGACACTTCAGGCTGATAGCATTGGTGAGTTTAGGTGAGCAAATGCACACCCTTTGAAGTCATACTGTATGGTACCTATTCCATGGGTCCCAACTCTTCAGGTTCAAGGGATTCTTCCTCCAGCTAAAACATGCATGTGAAACCCACAGTATGGTCCACCGTGTTATGGGGAAATGATTTAAAATGCATCTCAGTTTTCGTATCCTGGTCCTCGGGTTCACCATTCCAGATGATTTACTAACAGTCTCCCTGCTTGGAGAGTCAGTGCCTTTAACCTCCTGTTTGGCACAGCTTGCAATTTCTGTGCAAGATGAACAGGAATAGGGAGAACCAATGAGAGACTAGCTGTAGGTGTCTGCACGGGCAAATGTAACGCTCATTTCCCACCAGGAAGAGGAATTTACCAAAGGCTCAGCATGCCCTGCCCGAAACAGATTAGGGCCTGAAGCAATCCTGCGGTTTTGTGCCCAGTTCACAAGAAAGCGAGTTGAAGAAAGGAGCTCAGGGGCACTGTAATTCACAAACCTGCAGAGTTATAAATGACAGCTATCCTCCAAAAATATATTGAAGTAAGCCTGCGAAGGGGACTTGAAAGCGGGGCAGAATTTCAGGAAAACGATTGCAGGGGGTAGACTGGAATTGCCCTGAAAGCATAGGAAAAGAGGCAGAACGTCGACAATGATGCACTTGGCCAAAAAGGGCGTATGCGTTTTTTCCTGAATATATTCAGGAAAAAACGCATACGCCCTTTTTGGCCAACCAAGCAAGCCTGTAAAGGAAATCTGCACTACAATGAAGTCTCACTGCCCCCCGGGCAAGAGGGCCATCTGAAAAAAGTGTAAAATCCAGAAAGGTAGGACAGGATATGGAGAACAGGGAGCCTTGTTATGCTGATTGGCAGGATGTAAATTGCCAGCAGCCAGCCAGGAGAAGTGTATGGTGTTTCCTGAAACACATAAGAAACAAAGCAACACAGCCTATGGCACTTCCACTTATGGTCCTATAGCTTACGGAAATTAAAATCAAAAACACACAGCCACCCCAATATTTGGGACGGCTGTGTTCACAAGAAGCTCGTCTACAGTAACAGGTAAATATCCCAGAAAGCAAAATATGGATAAAGAAGTTGTGGCACGTACGTACAATGCAATATCACTCAGCAATGAAATCTGTGTCATCAGGCCCGTAGCGGCATAGTGAGTGGATGCAGGTACGGTGATTCTACGTGAACTACGTCACACAGAAAAAGAAACATCATAAGATATCACTAATACACGGAATGTAAACTTGACTACACATGAACTGAATTACAAAACAGAACAGGGTCTCAAATTTAGAAAACCAACTAGTGCTTGCTTATGGGGAAAGGTGCCTTGGGGTGCTGCATAAAACCAGAGACTGAAATTAGCACAGATAACTTTCCATAAGCCAAATATGTAATAGACAAGACCTACTCCTTGCTCAACGAAATGGACCCAACACCACATATTCAACGCCTAGGAATATACCTGACTAGGAAGAATCTTAAAACCCATGGATATATATGTCTCCGTAAGAGAATCAAGCGTGTGTACAGCGGCATAAACGCAGCAGTGAAAATCCGATAAATCCCATTATCAAAATAAATTTCAAAAAAAAATCATAAAGACAGTGAAATAGAGAGCAATTCTTAAATAATTCACTCAGGGCATGTGATGCAACCGGGATTTAATACATCTACACCCAGAGCTGGTTGAGACATAAGGCTGGACACTTCAGGCTGATAGCATTGGTGAGTTTCGGTGAGCAAATGCAGACCCTTTGAAGTCATACTGCATGGTACCCATTCCATGGGTCCCAACTCTCCAGGTTCAAGGGATTCTTCCTCCAGCTAAAACATGCATGGGAAACCAAGAGTATCGTCCACCAGGTGATTGGGAAATGATTTAAAATGCATCTCAGTTTTCGTATCCTGGTCCTCGGGTTCACCATTCCAGATGCTTTACTAACACTCTCCCCACTTGGAGAGTCAGTGCCTTTAACCTCCTCTTTGGCACAGCTTGCAATTTCTGTGCAAAATGAACAGGAATAGGGAGAACCAATGAGAGACTAGCTGTAGGTGTCTGCACGGGCAAATGTAACGCTCATTGCCCACCAGGAAGAGGAATTAAACAAAGGCTCAGTGTGCCCTGCTGGAAACAGATTAGGGCCTGAAGCAATCCTGCGGTTTTGTGCCCAGCTCACAAGAAAGCGAGTTGAAGAAAGGAGCTCAGGGGCACTGTAATTCACAAACCTGCAGAGTTATAAATGACAGCTTTCCTCCAAAAATATATTGAAGTAAGCCTGCGAAGGGGACTTGAAAGCGGGACAGAATTTCAGGAAAACGATTGCAGGGGGTAGACTGGAATTGCCCTGAAAGCATAGGAAAAGAGGCAGAACGTCGACAATGATGCACTTGGCCAAAAAGGGCGTATGCGTTTTTTCCTGAATATATTCAGGAAAAAACGCATACGCCCTTTTTGGCCAACCAAGCAAGCCTGTAAATGAAATCTGCACTACAATGAAGTCTCACTGCCCCCCTGGCAAAAGGGCCATCTGAAAAAAGTGTAATATCCAGAAAGGTAGGACAGGATATGGAGAACAGGGAGCCTTGTTATGCTGATTGGCAGGATGTAAATTGCCAGCAGCCACCCTGGAGAAGTGTATGGTGTTTCCTGAAACACGAAAGAAACAAAGCAACACAGCCTATGGCACTTCCACTTATGGTCCTATAGCTTACGGAAATTAAAATCAAAAACAGACAGCCACCCCAATATTTGAGACGGCTGTGTTCACAAGAAGCTCGTCTACAGTATCAGGTAAATATCCCAGAAAGCAAAAAATGGATAAAGAACTTGTGGCACGTACGTACAATGCAATATCACTCAGCAATGAAATCTGTGTCATCAGGCCCATAGCGGCATAGTGAGTGGATGCAGGTACGGTGATTCTACGTGAACTACGTCACACAGAAAAAGAAACATCATAAGATATCACGAATACACGGAATGTAAACTTGACTACACATGAACTGAATTACAAAATAGAAAAGGGTCTCAAATTTAGAAAACCAACTAGTGCTTGCTTATGGGGAAAGGTGCCTTGGGGTGCTGCATAAAACCAGAGACTGAAATTAGCACAGATAACTTTCCATAAGCCCAATATGTAATAGACAAGACCTACTCCTTGCTCAACGAAATGGACCCAACACCACATATTCAACGCCTAGGAATATACCTGACTAGGAAGAATCTTAAAACCCATGGATATATATGTCTCCGTAAGAGAATCAAGGGTGTGTACAGCGGCCGAAAGGCAGCAGTGAAAATCCGATAAATCCCATTATCAAAATAAATTTCGAAAACAAAACACAAAGACAGTGAAATAGAGAGCAATTCTTAAATAATTCACTCAGGGCATGTGATGCAACCGGGATTGACCACATCTACACCCAGAGCTGGTTGAGACATAAGGCTGGACACTTCAGGCTGATAGCATTGGTGAGTTTAGGTGAGCAAATGGACACCCTTTGAAGTCATACTGTATGGTACCTATTCCATGGGTCCCAACTCTTCAGGTTCAAGGGATTCTTCCTCCAGCTAAAACATGCATGTGAAACCCACAGTATGGTCCACCGTGTTATGGGGAAATGATTTAAAATGCATCTCAGTTTTCGTATCCTGGTCCTCGGGTTCACCATTCCAGATGATTTACTAACAGTCTCCCTGCTTGGAGAGTCAGTGCCTTTAACCTCCTGTTTGGCACAGCTTGCAATTTCTGTGCAAGATGATCAGGAATAGGGAGAACCAATGAGAGACTAGCTGTAGGTGTCTGCACGGGCAAATGTAACGCTCATTTCCCACCAGGAAGAGGAATTTACCAAAGGCTCAGCATGCCCTGCCCGAAACAGATTAGGGCCTGAAGCAATCCTGCGGTTTTGTGCCCAGTTCACAAGAAAGCGAGTTGAAGAAAGGAGCTCAGGGGCACTGTAATTCACAAACCTGCAGAGTTATAAATGACAGCTATCCTCCAAAAATATATTGAAGTAAGCCTGCGAAGGGGACTTGAAAGCGGGGCAGAATTTCAGGAAAACGATTGCAGGGGGTAGACTGGAATTGCCCTGAAAGCATAGGAAAAGAGGCAGAACGTCGACAATGATGCACTTGGCCAAAAAGGGCGTATGCGTTTTTTCCTGAATATATTCAGGAAAAAACGCATACGCCCTTTTTGGCCAACCAAGCAAGCCTGTAAAGGAAATCTGCACTACAATGAAGTCTCACTGCCCCCCGGGCAAGAGGGCCATCTGAAAAAAGTGTAAAATCCAGAAAGGTAGGACAGGATATGGAGAACAGGGAGCCTTGTTATGCTGATTGGCAGGATGTAAATTGCCAGCAGCCAGCCTGGAGAAGTGTATGGTGTTTCCTGAAACACATAAGAAACAAAGCAACACAGTCTATGGCACTTCCACTTATGGTCCTATAGCTTACGGAAATTAAAATCAAAAACAGACAGCCACCCCAATATTTGGGACGGCTGTGTTCACAAGAAGCTCGTCTACAGTAACAGGTAAATATCCCAGAAAGCAAAATATGGATAAAGAAGTTGTGGCACGTACGTACAATGCAATATCACTCAGCAATGAAATCTGTGTCATCAGGCCCGTAGCGGCATAGTGAGTGGATGCAGGTACGGTGATTCTACGTGAACTACGTCACACAGAAAAAGAAACATCATAAGATATCACTAATACACGGAATGTAAACTTGACTACACATGAACTGAATTACAAAACAGAACAGGGTCTCAAATTTAGAAAACCAACTAGTGCTTGCTTATGGGGAAAGGTGCGTTGGGGTGCTTCATAAAACCAGAGACTGAAATTAGCACAGATAACTTTCCATAAGCCAAATATGTAATAGACAAGACCTACTCCTTGCTCAACGAAATGGACCCAACACCACATATTCAACGCCTAGGAATATACCTGACTAGGAAGAATCTTAAAACCCATGGATATATATGTCTCCGTAAGAGAATCAAGGGTGTGTACAGCGGCCGAAAGGCAGCAGTGAAAATCCGATAAATCCCATTATCAAAATAAATTTCGAAAACAAAACACAAAGACAGTGAAATAGAGAGCAATTCTTAAATAATTCACTCAGGGCATGTGATGCAACCGGGATTGACCACATCTACACCCAGAGCTGGTTGAGACATAAGGCTGGACACTTCAGGCTGATAGCATTGGTGAGTTTAGGTGAGCAAATGCACACCCTTTGAAGTCATACTGTATGGTACCTATTCCATGGGTCCCAACTCTTCAGGTTCAAGGGATTCTTCCTCCAGCTAAAACATGCATGTGAAACCCACAGTATGGTCCACCGTGTTATGGGGAAATGATTTAAAATGCATCTCAGTTTTCGTATCCTGGTCCTCGGGTTCACCATTCCAGATGATTTACTAACAGTCTCCCTGCTTGGAGAGTCAGTGCCTTTAACCTCCTGTTTGGCACAGCTTGCAATTTCTGTGCAAGATGAACAGGAATAGGGAGAACCAATGAGAGACTAGCTGTAGGTGTCTGCACGGGCAAATGTAACGCTCATTTCCCACCAGGAAGAGGAATTTACCAAAGGCTCAGCATGCCCTGCCCGAAACAGATTAGGGCCTGAAGCAATCCTGCGGTTTTGTGCCCAGTTCACAAGAAAGCGAGTTGAAGAAAGGAGCTCAGGGGCACTGTAATTCACAAACCTGCAGAGTTATAAATGACAGCTATCCTCCAAAAATATATTGAAGTAAGCCTGCGAAGGGGACTTGAAAGCGGGGCAGAATTTCAGGAAAACGATTGCAGGGGGTAGACTGGAATTGCCCTGAAAGCATAGGAAAAGAGGCAGAACGTCGACAATGATGCACTTGGCCAAAAAGGGCGTATGCGTTTTTTCCTGAATATATTCAGGAAAAAACGCATACGCCCTTTTTGGCCAACCAAGCAAGCCTGTAAAGGAAATCTGCACTACAATGAAGTCTCACTGCCCCCCGGGCAAGAGGGCCATCTGAAAAAAGTGTAAAATCCAGAAAGGTAGGACAGGATATGGAGAACAGGGAGCCTTGTTATGCTGATTGGCAGGATGTAAATTGCCAGCAGCCAGCCTGGAGAAGTGTATGGTGTTTCCTGAAACACATAAGAAACAAAGCAACACAGCCTATGGCACTTCCACTTATGGTCCTATAGCTTACGGAAATTAAAATCAAAAACAGACAGCCACCCCAATATTTGGGACGGCTGTGTTCACAAGAAGCTCGTCTACAGTAACAGGTAAATATCCCAGAAAGCAAAATATGGATAAAGAAGTTGTGGCACGTACGTACAATGCAATATCACTCAGCAATGAAATCTGTGTCATCAGGCCCGTAGCGGCATAGTGAGTGGATGCAGGTACGGTGATTCTACGTGAACTACGTCACACAGAAAAAGAAACATCATAAGATATCACTAATACACGGAATGTAAACTTGACTACACATGAACTGAATTACAAAACAGAACAGGGTCTCAAATTTAGAAAACCAACTAGTGCTTGCTTATGGGGAAAGGTGCGTTGGGGTGCTTCATAAAACCAGAGACTGAAATTAGCACAGATAACTTTCCATAAGCCAAATATGTAATAGAGAAGACCTACTCCTTGCTCAACGAAATGGACCCAACACCACATATTCAACGCCTAGGAATATACCTGACTAGGAAGAATCTTAAAACCCATGGATATATATGTCTCCGTAAGAGAATCAAGCGTGTGTACAGCGGCATAAACGCAGCAGTGAAAATCCGATAAATCCCATTATCAAAATAAATTTCAAAAAAAAATCATAAAGACAGTGAAATAGAGAGCAATTCTTAAATAATTCACTCAGGGCATGTGATGCAACCGGGATTGACCACATCTACACCCAGAGCTGGTTGAGACATAAGGCTGGACACTTCAGGCTGATAGCATTGGTGAGTTTCGGTGAGCAAATGCAGACCCTTTGAAGTCATACTGCATGGTACCCATTCCATGGGTCCCAACTCTCCAGGTTCAAGGGATTCTTCCTCCAGCTAAAACATGCATGGGAAACCAAGAGTATCGTCCACCATGTGATTGGGAAATGATTTAAAATGCATCTCAGTTTTCGTATCCTGGTCCTCGGGTTCACCATTCCAGATGCTTTACTAACACTCTCCCCAATTGGAGAGTCAGTGCCTTTAACCTCCTCTTTGGCACAGCTTGCAATTTCTGTGCAAAATGAACAGGAATAGGGAGAACCAATGAGAGACTAGCTGTAGGTGTCTGCACGGGCAAATGTAACGCTCATTGCCCACCAGGAAGAGGAATTAAACAAAGGCTCAGTGTGCCCTGCTGGAAACAGTTTAGGGCCTGAAGCAATCCTGCGGTTTTGTGCCCAGCTCACAAGAAAGCGAGTTGAAGAAAGGAGCTCAGGGGCACTGTAATTCACAAACCTGCAGAGTTATAAATGACAGCTTTCCTCCAAAAATATATTGAAGTAAGCCTGCGAAGGGGACTTGAAAGCGGGGCAGAATTTCAGGAAAACGATTGCAGGGGGTAGACTGGAATTGCCCTGAAAGCATAGGAAAAGAGGCAGAACGTCGACAATGATGCACTTGGCCAAAAAGGGCGTATGCGTTTTTTCCTGAATATATTCAGGAAAAAACGCATACGCCCTTTTTGGCCAACCAAGCAAGCCTGTAAATGAAATCTGCACTACAATGAAGTCTCACTGCCCCCCTGGCAAAAGGGCCATCTGAAAAAAGTGTAAAATCCAGAAAGGTAGGACAGGATATGGAGAACAGGGAGCCTTGTTATGCTGATTGGCAGGATGTAAATTGCCAGCAGCCACCCTGGAGAAGTGTATGGTGTTTCCTGAAACACGAAAGAAACAAAGCAACACAGCCTATGGCACTTCCACTTATGGTCCTATAGCTTACGGAAATTAAAATCAAAAACAGACAGCCACCCCAATATTTGAGACGGCTGTGTTCACAAGAAGATCGTCTACAGTATCAGGTAAATATCCCAGAAAGCAAAAAATGGATAAAGAACTTGTGGCACGTACGTACAATGCAATATCCCTCAGCAATGAAATCTGTGTCATCAGGCCCATAGCGGCATAGTGAGTGGATGCAGGTACGGTGATTCTACGTGAACTACGTCACACAGAAAAAGAAACATCATAAGATATCACGAATACACGGAATGTAAACTTGACTACACATGAACTGAATTACAAAATAGAAAAGGGTCTCAAATTTAGAAAACCAACTAGTGCTTGCTTATGGGGAAAGGTGCCTTGGGGTGCTGCATAAAACCAGAGACTGAAATTAGCACAGATAACTTTCCATAAGCCCAATATGTAATAGACAAGACCTACTCCTTGCTCAACGAAATGGACCCAACACCACATATTCAACGCCTAGGAATATACCTGACTAGGAAGAATCTTAAAACCCATGGATATATATGTCTCCGTAAGAGAATCAAGGGTGTGTACAGCGGCCGAAAGGCAGCAGTGAAAATCCGATAAATCCCATTATCAAAATAAATTTCGAAAACAAAACACAAAGACAGTGAAATAGAGAGCAATTCTTAAATAATTCACTCAGGGCATGTGATGCAACCGGGATTGACCACATCTACACCCAGAGCTGGTTGAGACATAAGGCTGGACACTTCAGGCTGATAGCATTGGTGAGTTTAGGTGAGCAAATGCACACCCTTTGAAGTCATACTGTATGGTACCTATTCCATGGGTCCCAACTCTTCAGGTTCAAGGGATTCTTCCTCCAGCTAAAACATGCATGTGAAACCCACAGTATGGTCCACCGTGTTATGGGGAAATGATTTAAAATGCATCTCAGTTTTCGTATCCTGGTCCTCGGGTTCACCATTCCAGATGATTTACTAACAGTCTCCCTGCTTGGAGAGTCAGTGCCTTTAACCTCCTGTTTGGCACAGCTTGCAATTTCTGTGCAAGATGATCAGGAATAGGGAGAACCAATGAGAGACTAGCTGTAGGTGTCTGCACGGGCAAATGTAACGCTCATTTCCCACCAGGAAGAGGAATTTACCAAAGGCTCAGCATGCCCTGCCCGAAACAGATTAGGGCCTGAAGCAATCCTGCGGTTTTGTGCCCAGTTCACAAGAAAGCGAGTTGAAGAAAGGAGCTCAGGGGCACTGTAATTCACAAACCTGCAGAGTTATAAATGACAGCTATCCTCCAAAAATATATTGAAGTAAGCCTGCGAAGGGGACTTGAAAGCGGGGCAGAATTTCAGGAAAACGATTGCAGGGGGTAGACTGGAATTGCCCTGAAAGCATAGGAAAAGAGGCAGAACGTCGACAATGATGCACTTGGCCAAAAAGGGCGTATGCGTTTTTTCCTGAATATATTCAGGAAAAAACGCATACGCCCTTTTTGGCCAACCAAGCAAGCCTGTAAAGGAAATCTGCACTACAATGAAGTCTCACTGCCCCCCGGGCAAGAGGGCCATCTGAAAAAAGTGTAAAATCCAGAAAGGTAGGACAGGATATGGAGAACAGGGAGCCTTGTTATGCTGATTGGCAGGATGTAAATTGCCAGCAGCCAGCCTGGAGAAGTGTATGGTGTTTCCTGAAACACATAAGAAACAAAGCAACACAGTCTATGGCACTTCCACTTATGGTCCTATAGCTTACGGAAATTAAAATCAAAAACAGACAGCCACCCCAATATTTGGGACGGCTGTGTTCACAAGAAGCTCGTCTACAGTAACAGGTAAATATCCCAGAAAGCAAAATATGGATAAAGAAGTTGTGGCACGTACGTACAATGCAATATCACTCAGCAATGAAATCTGTGTCATCAGGCCCGTAGCGGCATAGTGAGTGGATGCAGGTACGGTGATTCTACGTGAACTACGTCACACAGAAAAAGAAACATCATAAGATATCACTAATACACGGAATGTAAACTTGACTACACATGAACTGAATTACAAAACAGAACAGGGTCTCAAATTTAGAAAACCAACTAGTGCTTGCTTATGGGGAAAGGTGCGTTGGGGTGCTTCATAAAACCAGAGACTGAAATTAGCACAGATAACTTTCCATAAGCCAAATATGTAATAGACAAGACCTACTCCTTGCTCAACGAAATGGACCCAACACCACATATTCAACGCCTAGGAATACACCTGACTAGGAAGAATCTTAAAACCCATGGATATATATGTCTCCGTAAGAGAATCAAGCGTGTGTACAGCGGCATAAACGCAGCAGTGAAAATCCGATAAATCCCATTATCAAAATAAATTTCAAAAAAAAATCATAAAGACAGTGAAATAGAGAGCAATTCTTAAATAATTCACTCAGGGCATGTGATGCAACCGGGATTGACCACATCTACACCCAGAGCTGGTTGAGACATAAGGCTGGACACTTCAGACTGATAGCATTGGTGAGTTTAGGTGAGCAAATGCACACCCTTTGAAGTCATACTGTATGGTACCTATTCCATGGGTCCCAACTCTTCAGGTTCAAGGGATTCTTCCTCCAGCTAAAACATGCATGTGAAACCCACAGTATGGTCCACCGTGTTATGGGGAAATGATTTAAAATGCATCTCAGTTTTCGTATCCTGGTCCTCGGGTTCACCATTCCAGATGATTTACTAACAGTCTCCCTGCTTGGAGAGTCAGTGCCTTTAACCTCCTGTTTGGCACAGCTTGCAATTTCTGTGCAAGATGAACAGGAATAGGGAGAACCAATGAGAGACTAGCTGTAGGTGTCTGCACGGGCAAATGTAACGCTCATTTCCCACCAGGAAGAGGAATTTACCAAAGGCTCAGCATGCCCTGCCCGAAACAGATTAGGGCCTGAAGCAATCCTGCGGTTTTGTGCCCAGTTCACAAGAAAGCGAGTTGAAGAAAGGAGCTCAGGGGCACTGTAATTCACAAACCTGCAGAGTTATAAATGACAGCTATCCTCCAAAAATATATTGAAGTAAGCCTGCGAAGGGGACTTGAAAGCGGGGCAGAATTTCAGGAAAACGATTGCAGGGGGTAGACTGGAATTGCCCTGAAAGCATAGGAAAAGAGGCAGAACGTCGACAATGATGCACTTGGCCAAAAAGGGCGTATGCGTTTTTTCCTGAATATATTCAGGAAAAAACGCATACGCCCTTTTTGGCCAACCAAGCAAGCCTGTAAAGGAAATCTGCACTACAATGAAGTCTCACTGCCCCCCGGGCAAGAGGGCCATCTGAAAAAAGTGTAAAATCCAGAAAGGTAGGACAGGATATGGAGAACAGGGAGCCTTGTTATGCTGATTGGCAGGATGTAAATTGCCAGCAGCCAGCCTGGAGAAGTGTATGGTGTTTCCTGAAACACATAAGAAACAAAGCAACACAGTCTATGGCACTTCCACTTATGGTCCTATAGCTTACGGAAATTAAAATCAAAAACAGACAGCCACCCCAATATTTGGGACGGCTGTGTTCACAAGAAGCTCGTCTACAGTAACAGGTAAATATCCCAGAAAGCAAAATATGGATAAAGAAGTTGTGGCACGTACGTACAATGCAATATCACTCAGCAATGAAATCTGTGTCATCAGGCCCGTAGCGGCATAGTGAGTGGATGCAGGTACGGTGATTCTACGTGAACTACGTCACACAGAAAAAGAAACATCATAAGATATCACTAATACACGGAATGTAAACTTGACTACACATGAACTGAATTACAAAACAGAACAGGGTCTCAAATTTAGAAAACCAACTAGTGCTTGCTTATGGGGAAAGGTGCGTTGGGGTGCTTCAGAAAACCAGAGACTGAAATTAGCACAGATAACTTTCCATAAGCCAAATATGTAATAGACAAGACCTACTCCTTGCTCAACGAAATGGACCCAACACCACATATTCAACGCCTAGGAATATACCTGACTAGGAAGAATCTTAAAACCCATGGATATATATGTCTCCGTAAGAGAATCAAGCGTGTGTACAGCGGCATAAACGCAGCAGTGAAAATCCGATAAATCCCATTATCAAAATAAATTTCAAAAAAAAATCATAAAGACAGTGAAATAGAGAGCAATTCTTAAATAATTCACTCAGGGCATGTGATGCAACCGGGATTTAACACATCTACACCCAGAGCTGGTTGAGACATAAGGCTGGACACTTCAGGCTGATAGCATTGGTGAGTTTCGGTGAGCAAATGCAGACCCTTTGAAGTCATACTGCATGGTACCCATTCCATGGGTCCCAACTCTCCAGGTTCAAGGGATTCTTCCTCCAGCTAAAACATGCATGGGAAACCAAGAGTATCGTCCACCATGTGATTGGGAAATGATTTAAAATGCATCTCAGTTTTCGTATCCTGGTCCTCGGGTTCACCATTCCAGATGCTTTACTAACACTCTCCCCGCTTGGAGAGTCAGTGCCTTTAACCTCCTCTTTGGCACAGCTTGCAATTTCTGTGCAAAATGAACAGGAATAGGGAGAACCAATGAGAGACTAGCTGTAGGTGTCTGCACGGGCAAATGTAACGCTCATTGCCCACCAGGAAGAGGAATTAAACAAAGGCTCAGTGTGCCCTGCTGGAAACAGATTAGGGCCTGAAGCAATCCTGCGGTTTTGTGCCCAGCTCACAAGAAAGCGAGTTGAAGAAAGGAGCTCAGGGGCACTGTAATTCACAAACCTGCAGAGTTATAAATGACAGCTTTCCTCCAAAAATATATTGAAGTAAGCCTGCGAAGGGGACTTGAAAGCGGGGCAGAATTTCAGGAAAACGATTGCAGGGGGTAGACTGGAATTGCCCTGAAAGCATAGGAAAAGAGGCAGAACGTCGACAATGATGCACTTGGCCAAAAAGGGCGTATGCGTTTTTTCCTGAATATATTCAGGAAAAAACGCATACGCCCTTTTTGGCCAACCAAGCAAGCCTGTAAATGAAATCTGCACTACAATGAAGTCTCACTGCCCCCCTGGCAAAAGGGCCATCTGAAAAAAGTGTAAAATCCAGAAAGGTAGGACAGGATATGGAGAACAGGGAGCCTTGTTATGCTGATTGGCAGGATGTAAATTGCCAGCAGCCACCCTGGAGAAGTGTATGGTGTTTCCTGAAACACGAAAGAAACAAAGCAACACAGCCTATGGCACTTCCACTTATGGTCCTATAGCTTACGGAAATTAAAATCAAAAACAGACAGCCACCCCAATATTTGAGACGGCTGTGTTCACAAGAAGCTCGTCTACAGTATCAGGTAAATATCCCAGAAAGCAAAAAATGGATAAAGAACTTGTGGCACGTACGTACAATGCAATATCACTCAGCAATGAAATCTGTGTCATCAGGCCCATAGCGGCATAGTGAGTGGATGCAGGTACGGTGATTCTACGTGAACTACGTCACACAGAAAAAGAAACATCATAAGATATCACGAATACACGGAATGTAAACTTGACTACACATGAACTGAATTACAAAATAGAAAAGGGTCTCAAATTTAGAAAACCAACTAGTGCTTGCTTATGGGGAAAGGTGCCTTGGGGTGCTGCATAAAACCAGAGACTGAAATTAGCACAGATAACTTTCCATAAGCCCAATATGTAATAGACAAGACCTACTCCTTGCTCAACGAAATGGACCCAACACCACATATTCAACGCCTAGGAATATACCTGACTAGGAAGAATCTTAAAACCCATGGATATATATGTCTCCGTAAGAGAATCAAGGGTGTGTACAGCGGCCGAAAGGCAGCAGTGAAAATCCGATAAATCCCATTATCAAAATAAATTTCGAAAACAAAACACAAAGACAGTGAAATAGAGAGCAATTCTTAAATAATTCACTCAGGGCATGTGATGCAACCGGGATTGACCACATCTACACCCAGAGCTGGTTGAGACATAAGGCTGGACACTTCAGGCTGATAGCATTGGTGAGTTTAGGTGAGCAAATGCACACCCTTTGAAGTCATACTGTATGGTACCTATTCCATGGGTCCCAACTCTTCAGGTTCAAGGGATTCTTCCTCCAGCTAAAACATGCATGTGAAACCCACAGTATGGTCCACCGTGTTATGGGGAAATGATTTAAAATGCATCTCAGTTTTCGTATCCTTGTCCTCGGGTTCACCATTCCAGATGATTTACTAACAGTCTCCCTGCTTGGAGAGTCAGTGCCTTTAACCTCCTGTTTGGCACAGCTTGCAATTTCTGTGCAAGATGAACAGGAATAGGGAGAACCAATGAGAGACTAGCTGTAGGTGTCTGCACGGGCAAATGTAACGCTCATTTCCCACCAGGAAGAGGAATTTACCAAAGGCTCAGCATGCCCTGCCCGAAACAGATTAGGGCCTGAAGCAATCCTGCGGTTTTGTGCCCAGTTCACAAGAAAGCGAGTTGAAGAAAGGAGCTCAGGGGCACTGTAATTCACAAACCTGCAGAGTTATAAATGACAGCTATCCTCCAAAAATATATTGAAGTAAGCCTGCGAAGGGGACTTGAAAGCGGGGCAGAATTTCAGGAAAACGATTGCAGGGGGTAGACTGGAATTGCCCTGAAAGCATAGGAAAAGAGGCAGAACGTCGACAATGATGCACTTGGCCAAAAAGGGCGTATGCGTTTTTTCCTGAATATATTCAGGAAAAAACGCATACGCCCTTTTTGGCCAACCAAGCAAGCCTGTAAAGGAAATCTGCACTACAATGAAGTCTCACTGCCCCCCGGGCAAGAGGGCCATCTGAAAAAAGTGTAAAATCCAGAAAGGTAGGACAGGATATGGAGAACAGGGAGCCTTGTTATGCTGATTGGCAGGATGTAAATTGCCAGCAGCCAGCCTGGAGAAGTGTATGGTGTTTCCTGAAACACATAAGAAACAAAGCAACACAGTCTATGGCACTTCCACTTATGGTCCTATAGCTTACGGAAATTAAAATCAAAAACAGACAGCCACCCCAATATTTGGGACGGCTGTGTTCACAAGAAGCTCGTCTACAGTAACAGGTAAATATCCCAGAAAGCAAAATATGGATAAAGAAGTTGTGGCACGTACGTACAATGCAATATCACTCAGCAATGAAATCTGTGTCATCAGGCCCGTAGCGGCATAGTGAGTGGATGCAGGTACGGTGATTCTACGTGAACTACGTCACACAGAAAAAGAAACATCATAAGATATCACTAATACACGGAATGTAAACTTGACTACACATGAACTGAATTACAAAACAGAACAGGGTCTCAAATTTAGAAAACCAACTAGTGCTTGCTTATGGGGAAAGGTGCGTTGGGGTGCTTCATAAAACCAGAGACTGAAATTAGCACAGATAACTTTCCATAAGCCAAATATGTAATAGAGAAGACCTACTCCTTGCTCAACGAAATGGACCCAACACCACATATTCAACGCCTAGGAATATACCTGACTAGGAAGAATCTTAAAACCCATGGATATATATGTCTCCGTAAGAGAATCAAGCGTGTGTACAGCGGCATAAACGCAGCAGTGAAAATCCGATAAATCCCATTATCAAAATAAATTTCAAAAAAAAATCATAAAGACAGTGAAATAGAGAGCAATTCTTAAATAATTCACTCAGGGCATGTGATGCAACCGGGATTTAACACATCTACACCCAGAGCTGGTTGAGACATAAGGCTGGACACTTCAGGCTGATAGCATTGGTGAGTTTCGGTGAGCAAATGCAGACCCTTTGAAGTCATACTACATGGTACCCATTCCATGGGTCCCAACTCTCCAGGTTCAAGGGATTCTTCCTCCAGCTAAAACATGCATGGGAAACCAAGAGTATCGTCCACCATGTGATTGGGAAATGATTTAAAATGCATCTCAGTTTTCGTATCCTGGTCCTCGGGTTCACCATTCCAGATGCTTTACTAACACTCTCCCCGCTTGGAGAGTCAGTGCCTTTAACCTCCTCTTTGGCACAGCTTGCAATTTCTGTGCAAAATGAACAGGAATAGGGAGAACCAATGAGAGACTAGCTGTAGGTGTCTGCACGGGCAAATGTAACGCTCATTTCCCAACAGGAAGAGGAACTTAACAAAGGCTCAGCATGCCCTGCCCGAAACAGATTAGGGCCTGAAGCAATCCTGCGGTTTTGTGCCCAGTTCACAAGAAAGCGAGTTGAAGAAAGGAGCTCAGGGGCACTGTAATTCACAAACCTGCAGAGTTATAAATGACAGCTATCCTCCAAAAATATATTGAAGTAAGCCTGCGAAGGGGACTTGAAAGCGGGGCAGAATTTCAGGAAAACGATTGCAGGGGGTAGACTGGAATTGCCCTGAAAGCATAGGAAAAGAGGCAGAACGTCGACAATGATGCACTTGGCCAAAAAGGGCGTATGCGTTTTTTCCTGAATATATTCAGGAAAAAACGCATACGCCCTTTTTGGCCAACCAAGCAAGCCTGTAAAGGAAATCTGCACTACAATGAAGTCTCACTGCCCCCCGGGCAAGAGGGCCATCTGAAAAAAGTGTAAAATCCAGAAAGGTAGGACAGGATATGGAGAACAGGGAGCCTTGTTATGCTGATTGGCAGGATGTAAATTGCCAGCAGCCAGCCTGGAGAAGTGTATGGTGTTTCCTGAAACACATAAGAAACAAAGCAACACAGTCTATGGCACTTCCACTTATGGTCCTATAGCTTACGGAAATTAAAATCAAAAACAGACAGCCACCCCAATATTTGGGACGGCTGTGTTCACAAGAAGCTCGTCTACAGTAACAGGTAAATATCCCAGAAAGCAAAATATGGATAAAGAAGTTGTGGCACGTACGTACAATGCAATATCACTCAGCAATGAAATCTGTGTCATCAGGCCCGTAGCGGCATAGTGAGTGGATGCAGGTACGGTGATTCTACGTGAACTACGTCACACAGAAAAAGAAACATCATAAGATATCACTAATACACGGAATGTAAACTTGACTACACATGAACTGAATTACAAAACAGAACAGGGTCTCAAATTTAGAAAACCAACTAGTGCTTGCTTATGGGGAAAGGTGCGTTGGGGTGCTTCATAAAACCAGAGACTGAAATTAGCACAGATAACTTTCCATAAGCCAAATATGTAATAGACAAGACCTACTCCTTGCTCAACGAAATGGACCCAACACCACATATTCAACGCCTAGGAATATACCTGACTAGGAAGAATCTTAAAACCCATGGATATATATGTCTCCGTAAGAGAATCAAGTGTGTGTACAGCGGCATAAACACAGCAGTGAAAATCCGATAAATCCCATTATCAAAATAAATTTCAAAAAAAAATCATAAAGACAGTGAAATAGAGAGCAATTCTTAAATAATTCACTCAGGGCATGTGATGCAACCGGGATTGACCACATCTACACCCAGAGCTGGTTGAGACATAAGGCTGGACACTTCAGGCTGATAGCATTGGTGAGTTTCGGTGAGCAAATGCAGACCCTTTGAAGTCATACTGCATGGTACCCATTCCATGGGTCCCAACTCTCCAGGTTCAAGGGATTCTTCCTCCAGCTAAAACATGCATGGGAAACCAAGAGTATCGTCCACCATGTGATTGGGAAATGATTTAAAATGCATCTCAGTTTTCGTATCCTGGTCCTCGGATTCACCATTCCAGATGCTTTACTAACACTCTCCCCGCTTGGAGAGTCAGTGCCTTTAACCTCCTCTTTGGCACAGCTTGCAATTTCTGTGCAAAATGAACAGGAATAGGGAGAACCAATGAGAGACTAGCTGTAGGTGTCTGCACGGGCAAATGTAACGCTCATTGCCCACCAGGAAGAGGAATTAAACAAAGGCTCAGTGTGCCCTGCTGGAAACAGATTAGGGCCTGAAGCAATCCTGCGGTTTTGTGCCCAGCTCACAAGAAAGCGAGTTGAAGAAAGGAGCTCAGGGGCACTGTAATTCACAAACTTGCAGAGTTATAAATGACAGCTATCCTCCAAAAATATATTGAAGTAAGCCTGCGAAGGGGACTTGAAAGCGGGGCAGAATTTCAGGAAAACGATTGCAGGGGGTAGACTGGAATTGCCCTGAAAGCATAGGAAAAGAGGCAGAACGTCGACAATGATGCACTTGGCCAAAAAGGGCGTATGCGTTTTTTCCTGAATATATTCAGGAAAAAACGCATACGCCCTTTTTGGCCAACCAAGCAAGCCTGTAAATGAAATCTGCACTACAATGAAGTCTCACTGCCCCCCTGGCAAAAGGGCCATCTGAAAAAAGTGTAAAATCCAGAAAGGTAGGACAGGATATGGAGAACAGGGAGCCTTGTTATGCTGATTGGCAGGATGTAAATTGCCAGCAGCCACCCTGGAGAAGTGTATGGTGTTTCCTGAAACACGAAAGAAACAAAGCAACACAGCCTATGGCACTTCCACTTATGGTCCTATAGCTTACGGAAATTAAAATCAAAAACAGACAGCCACCCCAATATTTGAGACGGCTGTGTTCACAAGAAGCTCGTCTACAGTATCAGGTAAATATCCCAGAAAGCAAAAAATGGATAAAGAACTTGTGGCACGTACGTACAATGCAATATCACTCAGCAATGAAATCTGTGTCATCAGGCCCATAGCGGCATAGTGAGTGGATGCAGGTACGGTGATTCTACGTGAACTACGTCACACAGAAAAAGAATCATCATAAGATATCACGAATACACGGAATGTAAACTTGACTACACATGAACTGAATTACAAAATAGAAAAGGGTCTCAAATTTAGAAAACCAACTAGTGCTTGCTTATGGGGAAAGGTGCCTTGGGGTGCTGCATAAAACCAGAGACTGAAATTAGCACAGATAACTTTCCATAAGCCCAATATGTAATAGACAAGACCTACTCCTTGCTCAACGAAATGGACCCAACACCACATATTCAACGCCTAGGAATATACCTGACTAGGAAGAATCTTAAAACCCATGGATATATATGTCTCCGTAAGAGAATCAAGGGTGTGTACAGCGGCCGAAAGGCAGCAGTGAAAATCCGATAAATCCCATTATCAAAATAAATTTGGAAAACAAAACACAAAGACAGTGAAATAGAGAGCAATTCTTAAATAATTCACTCAGGGCATGTGATGCAACCGGGATTGACCACATCTACACCCAGAGCTGGTTGAGACATAAGGCTGGACACTTCAGGCTGATAGCATTGGTGAGTTTAGGTGAGCAAATGCACACCCTTTGAAGTCATACTGTATGGTACCTATTCCATGGGTCCCAACTCTTCAGGTTCAAGGGATTCTTCCTCCAGCTAAAACATGCATGTGAAACCCACAGTATGGTCCACTGTGTTATGGGGAAATGATTTAAAATGCATCTCAGTTTTCGTATCCTGGTCCTCGGGTTCACCATTCCAGATGATTTACTAACAGTCTCCCTGCTTGGAGAGTCAGTGCCTTTAACCTCCTGTTTGGCACAGCTTGCAATTTCTGTGCAAGATGAACAGGAATAGGGAGAACCAATGAGAGACTAGCTGTAGGTGTCTGCACGGGCAAATGTAACGCTCATTTCCCACCAGGAAGAGGAATTTACCAAAGGCTCAGCATGCCCTGCCCGAAACAGATTAGGGCCTGAAGCAATCCTGCGGTTTTGTGCCCAGTTCACAAGAAAGCGAGTTGAAGAAAGGAGCTCAGGGGCACTGTAATTCACAAACCTGCAGAGTTATAAATGACAGCTATCCTCCAAAAATATATTGAAGTAAGCCTGCGAAGGGGACTTGAAAGCGGGGCAGAATTTCAGGAAAACGATTGCAGGGGGTAGACTGGAATTGCCCTGAAAGCATAGGAAAAGAGGCAGAACGTCGACAATGATGCACTTGGCCAAAAAGGGCGTATGCGTTTTTTCCTGAATATATTCAGGAAAAAACGCATACGCCCTTTTTGGCCAACCAAGCAAGCCTGTAAAGGAAATCTGCACTACAATGAAGTCTCACTGCCCCCCGGGCAAGAGGGCCATCTGAAAAAAGTGTAAAATCCAGAAAGGTAGGACAGGATATGGAGAACAGGGAGCCTTGTTATGCTGATTGGCAGGATGTAAATTGCCAGCAGCCAGCCTGGAGAAGTGTATGGTGTTTCCTGAAACACATAAGAAACAAAGCAACACAGTCTATGGCACTTCCACTTATGGTCCTATAGCTTACGGAAATTAAAATCAAAAACAGACAGCCACCCCAATATTTGGGACGGCTGTGTTCACAAGAAGCTCGTCTACAGTAACAGGTAAATATCCCAGAAAGCAAAATATGGATAAAGAAGTTGTGGCACGTACGTACAATGCAATATCACTCAGCAATGAAATCTGTGTCATCAGGCCCGTAGCGGCATAGTGAGTGGATGCAGGTACGGTGATGCTATGTGAACTACGTCACACAGAAAAAGAAACATCATAAGATATCACTAATACACGGAATGTAAACTTGACTACACATGAACTGAATTACAAAACAGAACAGGGTCTCAAATTTAGAAAACCAACTAGTGCTTGCTTATGGGGAAAGGTGCGTTGGGGTGCTTCATAAAACCAGAGACTGAAATTAGCACAGATAACTTTCCATAAGCCAAATATGTAATAGACAAGACCTACTCCTTGCTCAACGAAATGGACCCAACACCACATATTCAACGCCTAGGAATATACCTGACTAGGAAGAATCTTAAAACCCATGGATATATATGTCTCCGTAAGAGAATCAAGCGTGTGTACAGCGGCATAAACGCAGCAGTGAAAATCCGATAAATCCCATTATCAAAATAAATTTCAAAAAAAAATCATAAAGACAGTGAAATAGAGAGCAATTCTTAAATAATTCACTCAGGGCATGTGATGCAACCGGGATTTAACACATCTACACCCAGAGCTGGTTGAGACATAAGGCTGGACACTTCAGGCTGATAGCATTGGTGAGTTTCGGTGAGCAAATGCAGACCCTTTGAAGTCATACTGCATGGTACCCATTCCATGGGTCCCAACTCTCCAGGTTCAAGGGATTCTTCCTCCAGCTAAAACATGCATGGGAAACCAAGAGTATCGTCCACCATGTGATTGGGAAATGATTTAAAATGCATCTCAGTTTTCGTATCCTGGTCCTCGGGTTCACCATTCCAGATGCTTTACTAACACTCTCCCCGCTTGGAGAGTCAGTGCCTTTAACCTCCTCTTTGGCACAGCTTGCAATTTCTGTGCAAAATGAACAGGAATAGGGAGAACCAATGAGAGACTAGCTGTAGGTGTCTGCACGGGCAAATGTAACGCTCATTGCCCACCAGGAAGAGGAATTAAACAAAGGCTCAGTGTGCCCTGCTGGAAACAGATTAGGGCCTGAAGCAATCCTGCGGTTTTGTGCCCAGCTCACATGAAAGCGAGTTGAAGAAAGGAGCTCAGGGGCACTGTAATTCACAAACCTGCAGAGTTATAAATGACAGCTTTCCTCCAAAAATATATTGAAGTAAGCCTGCGAAGGGGACTTGAAAGCGGGGCAGAATTTCAGGAAAACGATTGCAGGGGGTAGACTGGAATTGCCCTGAAAGCATAGGAAAAGAGGCAGAACGTCGACAATGATGCACTTGGCCAAAAAGGGCGTATGCGTTTTTTCCTGAATATATTCAGGAAAAAACGCATACGCCCTTTTTGGCCAACCAAGCAAGCCTGTAAATGAAATCTGCACTACAATGAAGTCTCACTGCCCCCCTGGCAAAAGGGCCATCTGAAAAAAGTGTAAAATCCAGAAAGGTAGGACAGGATATGGAGAACAGGGAGCCTTGTTATGCTGATTGGCAGGATGTAAATTGCCAGCAGCCACCCTGGAGAAGTGTATGGTGTTTCCTGAAACACGAAAGAAACAAAGCAACACAGCCTATGGCACTTCCACTTATGGTCCTATAGCTTACGGAAATTAAAATCAAAAACAGACAGCCACCCCAATATTTGAGACGGCTGTGTTCACAAGAAGCTCGTCTACAGTATCAGGTAAATATCCCAGAAAGCAAAAAATGGATAAAGAACTTGTGGCACGTACGTACAATGCAATATCACTCAGCAATGAAATCTGTGTCATCAGGCCCATAGCGGCATAGTGAGTGGATGCAGGTACGGTGATTCTACGTGAACTACGTCACACAGAAAAAGAAACATCATAAGATATCACGAATACACGGAATGTAAACTTGACTACACATGAACTGAATTACAAAATAGAAAAGGGTCTCAAATTTAGAAAACCAACTAGTGCTTGCTTATGGGGAAAGGTGCCTTGGGGTGCTGCATAAAACCAGAGACTGAAATTAGCACAGATAACTTTCCATAAGCCCAATATGTAATAGACAAGACCTACTCCTTGCTCAACGAAATGGACCCAACACCACATATTCAACGCCTAGGAATATACCTGACTAGGAATAATCTTAAAACCCATGGATATATATGTCTCCGTAAGAGAATCAAGGGTGTGTACAGCGGCCGAAAGGCAGCAGTGAAAATCCGATAAATCCCATTATCAAAATAAATTTCGAAAACAAAACACAAAGACAGTGAAATAGAGAGCAATTCTTAAATAATTCACTCAGGGCATGTGATGCAACCGGGATTGACCACATCTACACCCAGAGCTGGTTGAGACATAAGGCTGGACACTTCAGGCTGATAGCATTGGTGAGTTTAGGTGAGCAAATGCACACCCTTTGAAGTCATACTGTATGGTACCTATTCCATGGGTCCCAACTCTTCAGGTTCAAGGGATTCTTCCTCCAGCTAAAACATGCATGTGAAACCCACAGTATGGTCCACCGTGTTATGGGGAAATGATTTAAAATGCATCTCAGTTTTCGTATCCTGGTCCTCGGGTTCACCATTCCAGATGATTTACTAACAGTCTCCCTGCTTGGAGAGTCAGTGCCTTTAACCTCCTGTTTGGCACAGCTTGCAATTTCTGTGCAAGATGATCAGGAATAGGGAGAACCAATGAGAGACTAGCTGTAGGTGTCTGCACGGGCAAATGTAACGCTCATTTCCCACCAGGAAGAGGAATTTACCAAAGGCTCAGCATGCCCTGCCCGAAACAGATTAGGGCCTGAAGCAATCCTGCGGTTTTGTGCCCAGTTCACAAGAAAGCGAGTTGAAGAAAGGAGCTCAGGGGCACTGTAATTCACAAACCTGCAGAGTTATAAATGACAGCTATCCTCCAAAAATATATTGAAGTAAGCCTGCGAAGGGGACTTGAAAGCGGGGCAGAATTTCAGGAAAACGATTGCAGGGGGTAGACTGGAATTGCCCTGAAAGCATAGGAAAAGAGGCAGAACGTCGACAATGATGCACTTGGCCAAAAAGGGCGAATGCGTTTTTTCCTGAATATATTCAGGAAAAAACGCATACGCCCTTTTTGGCCAACCAAGCAAGCCTGTAAAGGAAATCTGCACTACAATGAAGTCTCACTGCCCCCCGGGCAAGAGGGCCATCTGAAAAAAGTGTAAAATCCAGAAAGGTAGGACAGGATATGGAGAACAGGGAGCCTTGTTATGCTGATTGGCAGGATGTAAATTGCCAGCAGCCAGCCTGGAGAAGTGTATGGTGTTTCCTGAAACACATAAGAAACAAAGCAACACAGTCTATGGCACTTCCACTTATGGTCCTATAGCTTACGGAAATTAAAATCAAAAACAGACAGCCACCCCAATATTTGGGACGGCTGTGTTCACAAGAAGCTCGTCTACAGTAACAGGTAAATATCCCAGAAAGCAAAATATGGATAAAGAAGTTGTGGCACGTACGTACAATGCAATATCACTCAGCAATGAAATCTGTGTCATCAGGCCCGTAGCGGCATAGTGAGTGGATGCAGGTACGGTGATTCTACGTGAACTACGTCACACAGAAAAAGAAACATCATAAGATATCACTAATACACGGAATGTAAACTTGACTACACATGAACTGAATTACAAAACAGAACAGGGTCTCAAATTTAGAAAACCAACTAGTGCTTGCTTATGGGGAAAGGTGCGTTGGGGTGCTTCATAAAACCAGAGACTGAAATTAGCACAGATAACTTTCCATAAGCCAAATATGTAATAGACAAGACCTACTCCTTGCTCAACGAAATGGACCCAACACCACATATTCAACGCCTAGGAATATACCTGACTAGGAAGAATCTTAAAACCCATGGATATATATGTCTCCGTAAGAGAATCAAGCGTGTGTACAGCGGCATAAACGCAGCAGTGAAAATCCGATAAATCCCATTATCAAAATAAATTTCAAAAAAAATCATAAAGACAGTGAAATAGAGAGCAATTCATAAATAATTCACTCAGGGCATGTGATGCAACCGGGATTGACCACATCTACACCCAGAGCTGGTTGAGACATAAGGCTGGACACTTCAGGCTGATAGCATTGGTGAGTTTAGGTGAGCAAATGCACACCCTTTGAAGTCATACTGTATGGTACCTATTCCATGGGTCCCAACTCTTCAGGTTCAAGGGATTCTTCCTCCAGCTAAAACATGCATGTGAAACCCACAGTATGGTCCACCGTGTTATGGGGAAATGATTTAAAATGCATCTCAGTTTTCGTATCCTGGTCCTCGGGTTCACCATTCCAGATGATTTACTAACAGTCTCCCTGCTTGGAGAGTCAGTGCCTTTAACCTCCTGTTTGGCACAGCTTGCAATTTCTGTGCAAGATGAACAGGAATAGGGAGAACCAATGAGAGACTAGCTGTAGGTGTCTGCACGGGCAAATGTAACGCTCATTGCCCACCAGGAAGAGGAATTTACCAAAGGCTCAGGGTGCCCTGCCCGAAACAGATTAGGGCCTGAAGCAATCCTGCGGTTTTGTGCCCAGTTCACAAGAAAGCGAGTTGAAGAAAGGAGCTCAGGGGCACTGTAATTCACAAACCTGCAGAGTTATAAATGACAGCTATCCTCCAAAAATATATTGAAGGAAGCCTGCGAAGGGGACTTGAAAGCGGGGCAGAATTTCAGGAAAACGATTGCAGGGGGTAGACTGGAATTGCCCTGAAAGCATAGGAAAAGAGGCAGAACGTCGACAATGATGCACTTGGCCAAAAATTGGGTATGCGTTTTTGCCTGAATATATTCAGGAAAAAACGCATACGCCCTTTTTGGCCAACCAAGCAAGCCTGTAAAGGAAATCTGCACTACAATGAAGTCTCACTGCCCCCTGGGCAAGAGGGCCATCTGAAAAAAGTGTAAAATCCAGAAAGGTAGGACAGGATATGGAGAACAGGGAGCCTTGTTATGCTGATTGGCAGGATGTAAATTGCCAGCAGCCAGCCTGGAGAAGTGTAAGGTGTTTCCTGAAACACATAAGAAACAAAGCAACACAGTCTATGGCACTTCCACTTATGGTCCTATAGCTTACGGAAATTAAAATCAAAAACAGACAGCCACCCCAATATTTGGGACGGCTGTGTTCACAAGAAGCTCGTCTACAGTAACAGGTAAATATCCCAGAAAGCAAAATATGGATAAAGAAGTTGTGGCACGTACGTACAATGCAATATCACTCAGCAATGAAATCTGTGTCATCAGGCCCGTAGCGGCATAGTGAGTGGATGCAGGTACGGTGATTCTACGTGAACTACGTCACACAGAAAAAGAAACATCATAAGATATCACTAATACACGGAATGTAAACTTGACTACACATGAACTGAATTACAAAACAGAACAGGGTCTCAAATTTAGAAAACCAACTAGTGCTTGCTTATGGGGAAAGGTGCGTTGGGGTGCTTCATAAAACCAGAGACTGAAATTAGCACAGATAACTTTCCATAAGCCAAATATGTAATAGACAAGACCTACTCCTTGCTCAACGAAATGGACCCAACACCACATATTCAACGCCTAGGAATATACCTGACTAGGAAGAATCTTAAAACCCATGGATATATATGTCTCCGTAAGAGAATCAAGCGTGTGTACAGCGGCATAAACGCAGCAGTGAAAATCCGATAAATCCCATTATCAAAATAAATTTCAAAAAAAAATCATAAAGACAGTGAAATAGAGAGCAATTCTTAAATAATTCACTCAGGGCATGTGATGCAACCGGGATTTAACACATCTACACCCAGAGCTGGTTGAGACATAAGGCTGGACACTTCAGGCTGATAGCATTGGTGAGTTTCGGTGAGCAAATGCAGACCCTTTGAAGTCATACTGCATGGTACCCATTCCATGGGTCCCAACTCTCCAGGTTCAAGGGATTCTTCCTCCAGCTAAAACATGCATGGGAAACCAAGAGTATCGTCCACCATGTGATTGGGAAATGATTTAAAATCCATCTCAGTTTTCGTATCCTGGTCCTCGGGTTCACCATTCCAGATGCTTTACTAACACTCTCCCCGCTTGGAGAGTCAGTGCCTTTAACCTCCTCTTTGGCACAGCTTGCAATTTCTGTGCAAAATGAACAGGAATAGGGAGAACCAATGAGAGACTAGCTGTAGGTGTCTGCACGGGCAAATGTAACGCTCATTTCCCACCAGGAAGAGGAATTAACCAAAGGCTCAGCGTGCCCTGCCGGAAACAGATTAGGGCCTGAAGCAATCCTGCGGTTTTGTGCCCAGCTCACAAGAAAGCGAGTTGAAGAAAGGAGCTCAGGGGCACTGTAATTCACAAACCTGCAGAGTTATAAATGACAGCTATCCTCCAAAAATATATTGAAGTAAGCCTGCGAAGGGGAGTTGAAAGCGGGGCAGAATTTCAGGAAAACGATTGCAGGGGGTAGACTGGAATTGCCCTGAAAGCATAGTAAAAGAGGCAGAACGTCGACAATGATGCACTTGGCCAAAAAGGGCGTATGTGTTTTTTCCTGAATATATTCAGGAAAAAACGCATACGCCCTTTTTGGCCAACCAAGCAAGCCTGTAAATGAAATCTGCACTACAATGAAGTCTCACTGCCCCCCTGGCAAAAGGGCCATCTGAAAAAAGTGTAAAATCCAGAAAGGTAGGACAGGATATGGAGAACAGGGAGCCTTGTTATGCTGATTGGCAGAATGTAAATTGCCAGCAGCCACCCTGGAGAAGTGTATGGTGTTTCCTGAAACACGAAAGAAACAAAGCAACACAGCCTATGGCACTTCCACTTATGGTCCTATAGCTTACGGAAATTAAAATCAAAAACAGACAGCCACCCCAATATTTGAGACGGCTGTGTTCACAAGAAGCTCGTCTACAGTATCAGGTAAATATCCCAGAAAGCAAAAAATGGATAAAGAACTTGTGGCACGTACGTACAATGCAATATCACTCAGCAATGAAATCTGTGTCATCAGGCCCATAGCGGCATAGTGAGTGGATGCAGGTACGGTGATTCTACGTGAACTACGTCACACAGAAAAAGAAACATCATAAGATATCACGAATACACGGAATGTAAACTTGACTACACATGAACTGAATTACAAAATAGAAAAGGGTCTCAAATTTAGAAAACCAACTAGTGCTTGCTTATGGGGAAAGGTGCGTTGGGGTGCTGCATAAAACCAGAGACTGAAATTAGCACAGATAACTTTCCATAAGCCCAATATGTAATAGACAAGACCTACTCCTTGCTCAACGAAATGGACCCAACACCACATATTCAACGCCTAGGAATATACCTGACTAGGAAGAATCTTAAAACCCATGGATATATATGTCTCTGTAAGAGAATCAAGGGTGTGTACAGCGGCCGAAAGGCAGCAGGGAAAATCCGATAAATCCCATTATCAAAATAAATTTCGAAAACAAAACACAAAGACAGTGAAATAGAGAGCAATTCTTAAATAATTCACTCAGGGCATGTGATGCAACCGGGATTGACCACATCTACACCCAGAGCTGGTTGAGACATAAGGCTGGACACTTCAGGCTGATAGCATTGGTGAGTTTCGGTGAGCAAATGCAGACCCTTTGAAGTCATACTGCATGGTACCCATTCCATGGGTCCCAACTCTCCAGGTTCAAGGGATTCTTCCTCCAGCTAAAACATGCATGGGAAACCAAGAGTATCGTCCACCATGTGATTGGGAAATGATTTAAAATGCATCTCAGTTTTCGTATCCTGGTCCTCGGGTTCACCATTCCAGATGCTTTACTAACACTCTCCCCGCTTGGAGAGTCAGTGCCTTTAACCTCCTCTTTGGCACAGCTTGCAATTTCTGTGCAAAATGAACAGGAATAGGGAGAACCAATGAGAGACTAGCTGTAGGTGTCTGCACGGGCAAATGTAACGCTCATTTCCCACCAGGAAGAGGAATTAACCAAAGGCTCAGCGTGCCCTGCCGGAAACAGATTAGGGCCTGAAGCAATCCTGCGGTTTTGTGCCCAGCTCACAAGAAAGCGAGTTGAAGAAAGGAGCTCAGGGGCACTGTAATTCACAAACCTGCAGAGTTATAAATGACAGCTATCCTCCAAAAATATATTGAAGTAAGCCTGCGAAGGGGAGTTGAAAGCGGGGCAGAATTTCAGGAAAACGATTGCAGGGGGTAGACTGGAATTGCCCTGAAAGCATAGGAAAAGAGGCAGAACGTCGACAATGATGCACTTGGCCAAAAAGGGCGTATGTGTTTTTTCCTGAATATATTCAGGAAAAAACGCATACGCCCTTTTTGGCCAACCAAGCAAGCCTGTAAATGAAATCTGCACTACAATGAAGTCTCACTGCCCCCCTGGCAAAAGGGCCATCTGAAAAAAGTGTAAAATCCAGAAAGGTAGGACAGGATATGGAGAACAGGGAGCCTTGTTATGCTGATTGGCAGGATGTAAATTGCCAGCAGCCACCCTGGAGAAGTGTATGGTGTTTCCTGAAACACGAAAGAAACAAAGCAACACAGCCTATGGCACTTCCACTTATGGTCCTATAGCTTACGGAAATTAAAATCAAAAACAGACAGCCACCCCAATATTTGAGACGGCTGTGTTCACAAGAAGCTCGTCTACAGTATCAGGTAAATATCCCAGAAAGAAAAAAATGGATAAAGAACTTGTGGCACGTACGTACAATGCAATATCACTCAGCAATGAAATCTGTGTCATCAGGCCCATAGCGGCATAGTGAGTGGATGCAGGTACGGTGATTCTACGTGAACTACGTCACACAGAAAAAGAAACATCATAAGATATCACGAATACACGGAATGTAAACTTGACTACACATGAACTGAATTTCAAAATAGAAAAGGGTCTCAAATTTAGAAAACCAACTAGTGCTTGCTTATGGGGAAAGGTGCGTTGGGGTGCTGCATAAAACCAGAGACTGAAATTAGCACAGATAACTTTCCATAAGCCCAATATGTAATAGACAAGACCTACTCCTTGCTCAACGAAATGGACCCAACACCACATATTCAACGCCTAGGAATATACCTGACTAGGAAGAATCTTAAAACCCATGGATATATATGTCTCTGTAAGAGAATCAAGGGTGTGTACAGCGGCCGAAAGGCAGCAGGGAAAATCCGATAAATCCCATTATCAAAATAAATTTCGAAAACAAAACACAAAGACAGTGAAATAGAGAGCAATTCTTAAATAATTCACTCAGGGCATGTGATGCAACCGGGATTGACCACATCTACACCCAGAGCTGGTTGAGACATAAGGCTGGACACTTCAGGCTGATAGCATTGGTGAGTTTCGGTGAGCAAATGCAGACCCTTTGAAGTCCTACTGCATGGTACCCATTCCATGGGTCCCAACTCTCCAGGTTCAAGGGATTCTTCCTCCAGCTAAAACATGCATGGGAAACCAAGAGTATCGTCCACCATGTGATTGGGAAATGATTTAAAATGCATCTCAGTTTTCGTATCCTGGTCCTCGGGTTCACCATTCCAGATGCTTTACTAACACTCTCCCCGCTTGGAGAGTCAGTGCCTTTAACCTCCTCTTTGGCACAGCTTGCAATTTCTGTGCAAAATGAACAGGAATAGGGAGAACCAATGAGAGACTAGCTGTAGGTGTCTGCACGGGCAAATGTAACGCTCATTTCCCACCAGGAAGAGGAATTAACCAAAGGCTCAGCGTGCCCTGCCGGAAACAGATTAGGGCCTGAAGCAATCCTGCGGTTTTGTGCCCAGCTCACAAGAAAGCGAGTTGAAGAAAGGAGCTCAGGGGCACTGTAATTCACAAACCTGCAGAGTTATAAATGACAGCTATCCTCCAAAAATATATTGAAGTAAGCCTGCGAAGGGGAGTTGAAAGCGGGGCAGAATTTCAGGAAAACGATTGCAGGGGGTAGACTGGAATTGCCCTGAAAGCATAGGAAAAGAGGCAGAACGTCGACAATGATGCACTTGGCCAAAAAGGGCGTATGTGTTTTTTCCTGAATATATTCAGGAAAAAACGCATACGCCCTTTTTGGCCAACCAAGCAAGCCTGTAAATGAAATCTGCACTACAATGAAGTCTCACTGCCCCCCTGGCAAAAGGGCCATCTGAAAAAAGTGTAAAATCCAGAAAGGTAGGACAGGATATGGAGAACAGGGAGCCTTGTTATGCTGATTGGCAGGATGTAAATTGCCAGCAGCCACCCTGGAGAAGTGTATGGTGTTTCCTGAAACACGAAAGAAACAAAGCAACACAGCCTATGGCACTTCCACTTATGGTCCTATAGCTTACGGAAATTAAAATCAAAAACAGACAGCCACCCCAATATTTGAGACGGCTGTGTTCACAAGAAGCTCGTCTACAGTATCAGGTAAATATCCCAGAAAGCAAAAAATGGATAAAGAACTTGTGGCACGTACGTACAATGCAATATCACTCAGCAATGAAATCTGTGTCATCAGGCCCATAGCGGCATAGTGAGTGGATGCAGGTACGGTGATTCTACGTGAACTACGTCACACAGAAAAAGAAACATCATAAGATATCACGAATACACGGAATGTAAACTTGACTACACATGAACTGAATTTCAAAATAGAAAAGGGTCTCAAATTTAGAAAACCAACTAGTGCTTGCTTATGGGGAAAGGTGCGTTGGGGTGCTGCATAAAACCAGAGACTGAAATTAGCACAGATAACTTTCCATAAGCCCAATATGTAATAGACAAGACCTACTCCTTGCTCAACGAAATGGACCCAACACCACATATTCAACGCCTAGGAATATACCTGACTAGGAAGAATCTTAAAACCCATGGATATATATGTCTCTGTAAGAGAATCAAGGGTGTGTACAGCGGCCGAAAGGCAGCAGGGAAAATCCGATAAATCCCATTATCAAAATAAATTTCGAAAACAAAACACAAAGACAGTGAAATAGAGAGCAATTCTTAAATAATTCACTCAGGGCATGTGATGCAACCGGGATTGACCACATCTACACCCAGAGCTGGTTGAGACATAAGGCTGGACACTTCAGGGTGATAGCATTGGTGAGTTTCGGTGAGCAAATGCAGACCCTTTGAAGTCATACTGCATGGTACCCATTCCATGGGTCCCAACTCTCCAGGTTCAAGGGATTCTTCCTCCAGCTAAAACATGCATGGGAAACCAAGAGTATCGTCCACCATGTGATTGGGAAATGATTTAAAATGCATCTCAGTTTTCGTATCCTGGTCCTCGGGTTCACCATTCCAGATGCTTTACTAACACTCTCCCCGCTTGGAGAGTCAGTGCCTTTAACCTCCTCTTTGGCACAGCTTGCAATTTCTGTGCAAAATGAACAGGAATAGGGAGAACCAATGAGAGACTAGCTGTAGGTGTCTGCACGGGCAAATGTAACGCTCATTTCCCACCAGGAAGAGGAATTAACCAAAGGCTCAGCATGCCCTGCCGGAAACAGATTAGGGCCTGAAGCAATCCTGCGGTTTTGTGCCCAGCTCACAAGAAAGCGAGTTGAAGAAAGGAGCTTAGGGGCACTGTAATTCACAAACCTGCAGAGTTATAAATGACAGCTATCCTCCAAAAATATATTGAAGTAAGCCTGCGAAGGGGACTTGAAAGCGGGGCAGAATTTCAGGAAAACGATTGCAGGGGGTAGACTGGAATTGCCCTGAAAGCATAGGAAAAGAAGCAGAACGTCGACAATGATGCACTTGGCCAAAAAGGGCGTATGTGTTTTTTCCTGAATATATTCAGGAAAAAACGCATACGCCCTTTTTGGCCAACCAAGCAAGCCTGTAAATGAAATCTGCACTACAATGAAGTCTCACTGCCCCCCTGGCAAAAGGGCCATCTGAAAAAAGTGTAAAATCCAGAAAGGTAGGACAGGATATGGAGAACAGGGAGCCTTGTTATGCTGATTGGCAGGATGTAAATTGCCAGCAGCCACCCTGGAGAAGTGTATGGTGTTTCCTGAAACACGAAAGAAACAAAGCAACACAGCCTATGGCACTTCCACTTATGGTCCTATAGCTTACGGAAATTAACATCAAAAACAGACAGCCACCCCAATATTTGAGACGGCTGTGTTCACAAGAAGCTCGTCTACAGTATCAGGTAAATATCCCAGAAAGCAAAAAATGGATAAAGAACTTGTGGCACGTACGTACAATGCAATATCACTCAGCAATGAAATCTGTGTCATCAGGCCCATAGCGGCATAGTGAGTGGATGCAGGTACGGTGATTCTACATGAACTACGTCACACAGAAAAAGAAACATCATAAGATATCACGAATACACGGAATGTAAACTTGACTACACATGAACTGAATTACAAAATAGAAAAGGGTCTCAAATTTAGAAAACCAACTAGTGCTTGCTTATGGGGAAAGGTGCCTTGGGGTGCTGCATAAAACCAGAGACTGAAATTAGCACAGATAACTTTCCATAAGCCCAATATGTAATAGACAAGACCTACTCCTTGCTCAACGAAATGGACCCAACACCACATATTCAACGCCTAGGAATATACCTGACTAGGAAGAATCTTAAAACCCATGGATATATATGTCTCCGTAAGAGAATCAAGGGTGTGTACAGCGGCCGAAAGGCAGCAGTGAAAATCCGATAAATCCCATTATCAAAATAAATTTCGAAAACAAAACACAAAGACAGTGAAATAGAGAGCAATTCTTAAATAATTCACTCAGGGCATGTGATGCAACCGGGATTGACCACATCTACACCCAGAGCTGGTTGAGACATAAGGCTGGACACTTCAGGCTGATAGCATTGGTGAGTTTAGGTGAGCAAATGCACACCCTTTGAAGTCATACTGTATGGTACCTATTCCATGGGTCCCAACTCTTCAGGTTCAAGGGATTCTTCCTCCAGCTAAAACATGCATGTGAAACCCACAGTATGGTCCACCGTGTTATGGGGAAATGATTTAAAATGCATCTCAGTTTTCGTATCCTGGTCCTCGGGTTCACCATTCCAGATGATTTACTAACAGTCTCCCTGCTTGGAGAGTCAGTGCCTTTAACCTCCTGTTTGGCACAGCTTGCAATTTCTGTGCAAGATGAACAGGATTAGGGAGAACCAATGAGAGACTAGCTGTAGGTGTCTGCACGGGCAAATGTAACGCTCATTTCCCACCAGGAAGAGGAATTTACCAAAGGCTCAGCATGCCCTGCCCGAAACAGATTAGGGCCTGAAGCAATCCTGCGGTTTTGTGCCCAGTTCACAAGAAAGCGAGTTGAAGAAAGGAGCTCAGGGGCACTGTAATTCACAAACCTGCAGAGTTATAAATGACAGCTATCCTCCAAAAATATATTGAAGTAAGCCTGCGAAGGGGACTTGAAAGCGGGGCAGAATTTCAGGAAAACGATTGCAGGGGGTAGACTGGAATTGCCCTGAAAGCATAGGAAAAGAGGCAGAACGTCGACAATGATGCACTTGGCCAAAAAGGGCGTATGCGTTTTTTCCTGAATATATTCAGGAAAAAACGCATACGCCCTTTTTGGCCAACCAAGCAAGCCTGTAAAGGAAATCTGCACTACAATGAAGTCTCACTGCCCCCCGGGCAAGAGGGCCATCTGAAAAAAGTGTAAAATCCAGAAAGGTAGGACAGGATATGGAGAACAGGGAGCCTTGTTATGCTGATTGGCAGGATGTAAATTGCCAGCAGCCAGCCTGGAGAAGTGTATGGTGTTTCCTGAAACACATAAGAAACAAAGCAACACAGTCTATGGCACTTCCACTTATGGTCCTATAGCTTACGGAAATTAAAATCAAAAACAGACAGCCACCCCAATATTTGGGACGGCTGTGTTCACAAGAAGCTCGTCTACAGTAACAGGTAAATATCCCAGAAAGCAAAATATGGATAAAGAAGTTGTGGCACGTACGTACAATGCAATATCACTCAGCAATGAAATCTGTGTCATCAGGCCCGTAGCGGCATAGTGAGTGGATGCAGGTACGGTGATTCTACGTGAACTACGTCACACAGAAAAAGAAACATCATAAGATATCACTAATACACGGAATGTAAACTTGACTACACATGAACTGAATTACAAAACAGAACAGGGTCTCAAATTTAGAAAACCAACTAGTGCTTGCTTATGGGGAAAGGTGCGTTGGGGTGCTTCATAAAACCAGAGACTGAAATTAGCACAGATAACTTTCCATAAGCCAAATATGTAATAGACAAGACCTACTCCTTGCTCAACGAAATGGACCCAACACCACATATTCAACGCCTAGGAATATACCTAACTAGGAAGAATCTTAAAACCCATGGATATATATGTCTCCGTAAGAGAATCAAGCGTGTGTACAGCGGCATAAACGCAGCAGTGAAAATCCGATAAATCCCATTATCAAAATAAATTTCAAAAAAAAATCATAAAGACAGTGAAATAGAGAGCAATTCTTAAATAATTCACTCAGGGCATGTGATGCAACCGGGATTTAACACATCTACACCCAGAGCTGGTTGAGACATAAGGCTGGACACTTCAGGCTGATAGCATTGGTGAGTTTCGGTGAGCAAATGCAGACCTTTTGAAGTCATACTGCATGGTACCCATTCCATGGGTCTCAACTCTCCAGGTTCAAGGGATTCTTCCTCCAGCTAAAACATGCATGGGAAACCAAGAGTATCGTCCACCATGTGATTGGGAAATGATTTAAGATGCATCTCAGTTTTCGTATCCTGGTCCTCGGGTTCACCATTCCAGATGCTTTACTAACACTCTCCCCGCTTGGAGAGTCAGTGCCTTTAACCTCCTCTTTGGCACAGCTTGCAATTTCTGTGCAAAATAAACAGGAATAGGGAGAACCAATGAGAGACTAGCTGTAGGTGTCTGCACGGGCAAATGTAACGCTCATTGCCCACCAGGAAGAGGAATTAACCAAAGGCTCAGCGTGCCCTGCCGGAAACAGATTAGGGCCTGAAGCAATCCTGCGGTTTTGTGCCCAGCTCACAAGAAAGCGAGTTGAAGAAAGGAGCTCAGGGGCACTGTAATTCACAAACCTGCAGAGTTATAAAGGACAGCTATCCTCCAAAAATATATTGAAGTAAGCCTGCGAAGGGGAGTTGAAAGCGGGGCAGAATTTCAGGAAAACGATTGCAGGGGGTAGACTGGAATTGCCCTGAAAGCATAGGAAAAGAGGCAGAACGTCGACAATGATGCACTTGGCCAAAAAGGGCGTATGTGTTTTTTCCTGAATATATTCAGGAAAAAACGCATACGCCCTTTTTGGCCAACCAAGCAAGCCTGTAAATGAAATCTGCACTACAATGAAGTCTCACTGCCCCCCTGGCAAAAGGGCCATCTGAAAAAAGTGTAAAATCCAGAAAGGTAGGACAGGATATGGAGAACAGGGAGCCTTGTTATGCTGATTGGCAGGATGTAAATTGCCAGCAGCCACCCTGGAGAAGTGTATGGTGTTTCCTGAAACACGAAAGAAACAAAGCAACACAGCCTATGGCACTTCCACTTATGGTCCTTTAGCTTACGGAAATTAAAATCAAAAACAGACAGCCACCCCAATATTTGAGACGGCTGTGTTCACAAGAAGCTCATCTACAGTATCAGGTAAATATCCCAGAAAGCAAAAAATGGATAAAGAACTTGTGGCACGTACGTACAATTCAATATCACTCAGCAATGAAATCTGTGTCATCAGGCCCATAGCGGCATAGTGAGTGGATGCAGGTACGGTGATTCTACGTGAACTACGTCACACAGAAAAAGAAACATCATAAGATATCACGAATACACGGAATGTAAACTTGACTACACATGAACTGAATTACAAAATAGAAAAGGGTCTCAAATTTAGAAAACCAACTAGTGCTTGCTTATGGGGAAAGGTGCCTTGGGGTGCTGCATAAAACCAGAGACTGAAATTAGCACAGATAACTTTCCATAAGCCAAATATGTAATAGACAAGACCTACTCCTTGCTCAACGAAATGGACCCAACACCACATATTCAACGCCTAGGAATATACCTGACTAGGAAGAATCTTAAAACCCATGGATATATATGTCTCCGTAAGAGAATCAAGGGTGTGTACAGCGGCCGAAAGGCAGCAGTGAAAATCCGATAAATCCCATTATCAAAATAAATTTCGAAAACAAAACACAAAGACAGTGAAATAGAGAGCAATTCTTAAATAATTCACTCAGGGCATGTGATGCAACCGGGATTGACCACATCTACACCCAGAGCTGGTTGAGACATAAGGCTGGACACTTCAGGCTGATAGCATTGGTGAGTTTAGGTGAGCAAATGCACACCCTTTGAAGTCATACTGTATGGTACCTATTCCATGGGTCCCAACTCTTCAGGATCAAGGGATTCTTCCTCCAGCTAAAACATGCATGTGAAACCCACAGTATGGTCCACCGTGTTATGGGGAAATGATTTAAAATGCATCTCAGTTTTCGTATCCTGGTCCTCGGGTTCACCATTCCAGATGATTTACTAACAGTCTCCCTGCTTGGAGAGTCAGTGCCTTTAACCTCCTGTTTGGCACAGCTTGCAATTTCTGTGCAAGATGAACAGGAATAGGGAGAACCAATGAGAGACTAGCTGTAGGTGTCTGCACGGGCAAATGTAACGCTCATTTCCCACCAGGAAGAGGAATTTACCAAAGGCTCAGCATGCCCTGCCCGAAACAGATTAGGGCCTGAAGCAATCCTGCGGTTTTGTGCCCAGTTCACAAGAAAGCGAGTTGAAGAAAGGAGCTCAGGGGTACTGTAATTCACAAACCTGCAGAGTTATAAATGACAGCTATCCTCCAAAAATATATTGAAGTAAGCCTGCGAAGGGGACTTGAAAGCGGGGCAGAATTTCAGGAAAACGATTGCAGGGGGTAGACTGGAATTGCCCTGAAAGCATAGGAAAAGAGGCAGAACGTCGACAATGATGCACTTGGCCAAAAAGGGCGTATGCGTTTTTTCCTGAATATATTCAGGAAAAAACGCATACGCCCTTTTTGGCCAACCAAGCAAGCCTGTAAAGGAAATCTGCACTACAATGAAGTCTCACTGCCCCCTGGGCAAGAGGGCCATCTGAAAAAAGTGTAAAATCCAGAAAGGTAGGACAGGATATGGAGAACAGGGAGCCTTGTTATGCTGATTGGCAGGATGTAAATTGCCAGCAGCCAGCCTGGAGAAGTGTATTTTGTTTCCTGAAACACATAAGAAACAAAGCAACACAGTCTATGGCACTTCCACTTATGGTCCTATAGCTTACGGAAATTAAAATCAAAAACAGACAGCCACCCCAATATTTGGGACGGCTGTGTTCACAAGAAGCTCGTCTACAGTAACAGGTAAATATCCCAGAAAGCAAAATATGGATAAAGAAGTTGTGGCACGTACGTACAATGCAATATCACTCAGCAATGAAATCTGTGTCATCAGGCCCGTAGCGGCATAGTGAGTGGATGCAGGTACGGTGATTCTACGTGAACTACGTCACACAGAAAAAGAAACATCATAAGATATCACTAATACACGGAATGTAAACTTGACTACACATGAACTGAATTACAAAACAGAACAGGGTCTCAAATTTAGAAAACCAACTAGTGCTTGCTTATGGGGAAAGGTGCGTTGGGGTGCTTCATAAAACCAGAGACTGAAATTAGCACAGATAACTTTCCATAAGCCAAATATGTAATAGACAAGACCTACTCCTTGCTCAACGAAATGGACCCAACACCACATATTCAACGCCTAGGAATATACCTGACTAGGAAGAATCTTAAAACCCATGGATATATATGTCTCCGTAAGAGAATCAAGCGTGTGTACAGCGGCATAAACGCAGCAGTGAAAATCCGATAAATCCCATTATCAAAATAAATTTCAAAAAAAAATCATAAAGACAGTGAAATAGAGAGCAATTCTTAAATAATTCACTCAGGGCATGTGATGCAACCGGGATTTAACACATCTACACCCAGAGCTGGTTGAGACATAAGGCTGGACACTTCAGGCTGATAGCATTGGTGAGTTTCGGTGAGCAAATGCAGACCCTTTGAAGTCATACTGCATGGTACCCATTCCATGGGTCCCAACTCTCCAGGTTCAAGGGATTCTTCCTCCAGCTAAAACATGCATGGGAAACCAAGAGTATCGTCCACCATGTGATTGGGAAATGATTTAAAATGCATCTCAGTTTTCGTATCCTGGTCCTCGGGTTCACCATTCCAGATGCTTTACTAACACTCTCCCCGCTTGGAGAGTCAGTGCCTTTAACCTCCTCTTTGGCACAGCTTGCAATTTCTGTGCAAAATGAACAGGAATAGGGAGAACCAATGAGAGACTAGCTGTAGGTGTCTGCACGGGCAAATGTAACGCTCATTGCCCACCAGGAAGAGGAATTAACCAAAGGCTCAGCGTGCCCTGCCGGAAACAGATTAGGGCCTGAAGCAATCCTGCGGTTTTGTGCCCAGCTCACAAGAAAGCGAGTTGAAGAAAGGAGCTCAGGGGCACTGTAATTCACAAACCTGCAGAGTTATAAATGACAGCTTTCCTCCAAAAATATATTGAAGTAAGCCTGCGAAGGGGACTTGAAAGCGGGGCAGAATTTCAGGAAAACGATTGCAGGGGGTAGACTGGAATTGCCCTGAAAGCATAGGAAAAGAGGCAGAACGTCGACAATGATGCACTTGGCCAAAAAGGGCGTATGCGTTTTTTCCTGAATATATTCAGGAAAAAACGCATACGCCCTTTTTGGCCAACCAAGCAAGCCTGTAAATGAAATCTGCACTACAATGAAGTCTCACTGCCCCCCTGGCAAAAGGGCCATCTGAAAAAAGTGTAAAATCCAGAAAGGTAGGACAGGATATGGAGAACAGGGAGCCTTGTTATGCTGATTGGCAGGATGTAAATTGCCAGCAGCCACCCTGGAGAAGTGTATGGTGTTTCCTGAAACACGAAAGAAACAAAGCAACACAGCCTATGGCACTTCCACTTATGGTCCTATAGCTTACGGAAATTAAAATCAAAAACAGACAGCCACCCCAATATTTGAGATGGCTGTGTTCACAAGAAGCTCGTCTACAGTATCAGGTAAATATCCCAGAAAGCAAAAAATGGATAAAGAACTTGTGGCACGTACGTACAATGCAATATCACTCAGCAATGAAATCTGTGTCATCAGGCCCGTAGCGGCATAGTGAGTGGATGCAGGTACGGTGATTCTACGTGAACTACGTCACACAGAAAAAGAAACATCATAAGATATCACTAATACACGGAATGTAAACTTGACTACACATGAACTGAATTACAAAACAGAACAGGGTCTCAAATTTAGAAAACCAACTAGTGCTTGCTTATGGGGAAAGGTGCGTTGGGGTGCTTCATAAAACCAGAGACTGAAATTAGCACAGATAACTTTCCATAAGCCAAATATGTAATAGACAAGACCTACTCCTTGCTCAACGAAATGGACCCAACACCACATATTCAACGCCTAGGAATATACCTGACTAGGAAGAATCTTAAAACCCATGGATATATATGTCGCCGTAAGAGAATCAAGCGTGTGTACAGCGGCATAAACGCAGCAGTGAAAATCCGATAAATCCCATTATCAAAATAAATTTCAAAAAAAAATCATAAGGACAGTGAAATAGAGAGCAATTCTTATATAATTCACTCAGGGCATGTGATGCAACCGGGATTTAACACATCTACACCCAGAGCTGGTTGAGACATAAGGCTGGACACTTCAGGCTGATAGCATTGGTGAGTTTCGGTGAGCAAATGCAGACCCTTTGAAGTCATACTGCATGGTACCCATTCCATGGGTCCCAACTCTCCAGGTTCAAGGGATTCTTCCTCCAGCTAAAACATGCATGGGAAACCAAGAGTATCGTCCACCATGTGATTGGGAAATGATTTAAAATGCATCTCAGTTTTCGTATCCTGGTCCTCAGGTTCACCATTCCAGATGCTTTACTAACACTCTCCCCGCTTGGAGAGTCAGTGCCTTTAACCTCCTCTTTGGCACAGCTTGCAATTTCTGTGCAAAATGAACAGGAATAGGGAGAACCAATGAGAGACTAGCTGTAGGTGTCTGCACGGGCAAATGTAATGCTCATTTCCCACCAGGAAGAGGAATTAACCAAAGGCTCAGCATGCCCTGCCGGAAACAGATTAGGGCCTGAAGCAATCCTGCGGTTTTGTGCCCAGCTCACAAGAAAGCGAGTTGAAGAAAGGAGCTCAGGGGCACTGTAATTCACAAACCTGCAGAGTTATAAATGACAGCTATCCTCCAAAAATATATTGAAGTAAGCCTGCGAAGGGGAGTTGAAAGCGGGGCAGAATTTCAGGAAAACGATTGCAGGGGGTAGACTGGAATTGCCCTGAAAGCATAGGAAAAGAGGCAGAACGTCGACAATGATGCACTTGGCCAAAAAGGGCGTATGTGTTTTTTCCTGAATATATTCAGGAAAAAACGCATACGCCCTTTTTGGCCAACCAAGCAAGCCTGTAAAGGAAATCTGCACTACAATGAAGTCTCACTGCCCCCCTGGCAAAAGGGCCATCTGAAAAATGTGTAAAATCCAGAAAGGTAGGACAGGATATGGAGAACAGGGAGCCTTGTTATGCTGATTGGCAGGATGTAAATTGCCAGCAGCCACCATGGAGAAGTGTATGGTGTTTCCTGAAACACGAAAGAAACAAAGCAACACAGCCTATGGCACTTCCACTTATGGTCTTATAGCTTACGGAAATTAAAATCAAAAACAGACAGCCACCCCAATATTTGAGACGGCTGTGTTCACAAGAAGCTCGTCTACAGTATCAGGTAAATATCCCAGAAAGCAAAAAATGGATAAAGAACTTGTGGCACGTACGTACAATGCAATATCACTCAGCAATGAAATCTGTGTCATCAGGCCCATAGCGGCATAGTGAGTGGATGCAGGTACGGTGATTCTACGTGAACTACGTCACACAGAAAAAGAAACATCATAAGATATCACGAATACACGGAATGTAAACTTGACTACACATGAACTGAATTACAAAATAGAAAAGGGTCTCAAATTTAGAAAACCAACTAGTGCTTGCTTATGGGGAAAGGTGCCTTGGGGTGCTGCATAAAACCAGAGACTGAAATTAGCACAGATAACTTTCCATAAGCCCAATATGTAATAGACAAGACCTACTCCTTGCTCAACGAAATGGACCCAACACCACATATTCAACGCCTAGGAATATACCTGACTAGGAAGAATCTTAAAACCCATGGATATATATGTCTCCGTAAGAGAATCAAGGGTGTGTACAGCGGCCGAAAGGCAGCAGTGAAAATCCGATAAATCCCATTATCAAAATAAATTTCGAAAACAAAACACAAAGACAGTGAAATAGAGAGCAATTCTTAAATAATTCACTCAGGGCATGTGATGCAACCGGGATTGACCACATCTACACCCAGAGCTGGTTGAGACATAAGGCTGGACACTTCAGGCTGATAGCATTGGTGAGTTTCGGTGAGCAAATGCAGACCCTTTGAAGTCATACTGCATGGTACCCATTCCATGGGTCCCAACTCTCCAGGTTCAAGGGATTCTTCCTTCACCTAAAACATGCATGGGAAACCCAGAATATGGTCCACCATGTGATGGGAAAGGATTTAAAATGCATCTCAGTTTTCGTATCCTGGTCCTCGGGTTCACCATTCCAGAAGCTTTACCAACACTCTCCCCACATGGAGAGTCAGTGCCTTTAACCTCCTGTTTGGCACAGCTTGCAATTTCTGTGCAAGATGAACAGGAATAGGGAGAACCAATGAGAGACTAGCTGTAGGTGTCTGCACGGGCAAATGTAACGCTCATTTCCCACCAGGAAGAGGAATTTACCAAAGGCTCTGCATGCCCTGCCCGAAACAGATTAGGGCCTGAAGCAATCCTGCGGTTTTGTGGCCAGTTCACAAGAAAGCGAGTTGAAGAAAGGAGCTCAGGGGCACTGTAATTCACAAACCTGCAGAGTTATAAATGACAGCTATCCTCCAAAAATATATTGAAGTAAGCCTGCGAAGGGGACTTGAAAGCGGGGCAGAATTTCAGGAAAACGATTGCAGGGGGTAGACTGGAATTGCCCTGAAAGCATAGGAAAAGAGGCAGAACGTCGACAATGATGCACTTGGCCAAAAAGGGCATATGCGTTTTTTCCTGAATATATTCAGGAAAAAACGCATACGCCCTTTTTGGCCAACCAAGCAAGCCTGTAAAGGAAATCTGCACTACAATGAAGTCTCACTGCCCCCCGGGCAAGAGGGCCATCTGAAAAAAGTGTAAAATCCAGAAAGGTAGGACAGGATATGGAGAACAGGGAGCCTTGTTATGCTGATTGGCAGGATGTAAATTGCCAGCAGCCAGCCTGGAGAAGTGTATGGTGTTTCCTGAAACACATAAGAAACAAAGCAACACAGTCTATGGCACTTCCACTTATGGTCCTATAGCTTACGGAAATTAAAATCAAAAACAGACAGCCACCCCAATATTTGGGACGGCTGTGTTCACAAGAAGCTCGTCTACAGTAACAGGTAAATATCCCAGAAAGCAAAATATGGATAAAGAAGTTGTGGCACGTACGTACAATGCAATATCACTCAGCAATGAAATCTGTGTCATCAGGCCCGTAGCGGCATAGTGAGTGGATGCAGGTACGGTGATTCTACGTGAACTACGTCACACAGAAAAAGAAACATCATAAGATATCACTAATACACGGAATGTAAACTTGACTACACATGAACTGAATTACAAAACAGAACAGGGTCTCAAATTTAGAAAACCAACTAGTGCTTGCTTATGGGGAAAGGTGCGTTGGGGTGCTTCATAAAACCAGAGACTGAAATTAGCACAGATAACTTTCCATAAGCCAAATATGTAATAGACAAGACCTACTCCTTGCTCAACGAAATGGACCCAACACCACATATTCAACGCCTAGGAATATACCTGACTAGGAAGAATCTTAAAACCCATGGATATATATGTCTCCGTAAGAGAATCAAGCGTGTGTACAGCGGCATAAACGCAGCAGTGAAAATCCGATAAATCCCATTATCAAAATAAATTTCAAGAAAAAATCATAAAGACAGTGAAATAGAGAGCAATTCTTAAATAATTCACTCAGGGCATGTGATGCAACCGGGATTTAACACATCTACACCCAGAGCTGGTTGAGACATAAGGCTGGACACTTCAGGCTGATAGCATTGGTGAGTTTCGGTGAGCAAATGCAGACCCTTTGAAGTCATACTGCATGGTACCCATTCCATGGTTCCCAACTCTCCAGGTTCAAGGGATTCTTCCTCCAGCTAAAACATGCATGGGAAACCAAGAGTATCGTCCACCATGTGATTGGGAAATGATTTAAAATGCATCTCAGTTTTCGTATCCTGGTCCTCGGGTTCACCATTCCAGATGCTTTACTAACACTCTCCCCGCTTGGAGAGTCAGTGCCTTTAACCTCCTCTTTGGCACAGCTTGCAATTTCTGTGCAAAATGAACAGGAATAGGGAGAACCAATGAGAGACTAGCTGTAGGTGTCTGCACCGGCAAATGTAACGCTCATTTCCCACCAGGAAGAGGAATTAACCAAAGGCTCAGCGTGCCCTGCCGGAAACAGATTAGGGCCTGAAGCAATCCTGCGGTTTTGTGCCCAGCTCACAAGAAAGCGAGTTGAAGAAAGGAGCTCAGGGGCACTGTAATTCACAAACCTGCAGAGTTATAAAGGACAGCTATCCTCCAAAAATATATTGAAGTAAGCCTGCGAAGGGGAGTTGAAAGCGGGGCAGAATTTCAGGAAAACGATTGCAGGGGGTAGACTGGAATTGCCCTGAAAGCATAGTAAAAGAGGCAGAACGTCGACAATGATGCACTTGGCCAAAAAGGGCGTATGTGTTTTTTCCTGAATATATTCAGGAAAAAACGCATACGCCCTTTTTGGCCAACCAAGCAAGCCTGTAAATGAAATCTGCACTACAATGAAGTCTCACTGCCCCCCTGGCAAAAGGGCCATCTGAAAAAAGTGTAAAATCCAGAAAGGTAGGACAGGATATGGAGAACAGGGAGCCTTGTTATGCTGATTGGCAGGATGTAAATTGCCAGCAGCCACCCTGGAGAAGTGTATGGTGTTTCCTGAAACACGAAAGAAACAAAGCAACACAGCCTATGGCACTTCCACTTATGGTCCTATAGCTTACGGAAATTAAAATCAAAAACAGACAGCCACCCCAATATTTGAGACGGCTGTGTTCACAAGAAGCTCGTCTACAGTATCAGGTAAATATCCCAGAAAGCAAAAAATGGATAAAGAACTTGTGGCACGTACGTACAATGCAATATCACTCAGCAATGAAATCTGTGTCATCAGGCCCATAGCGGCATAGTGAGTGGATGCAGGTACGGTGATTCTACGTGAACTACGTCACACAGAAAAAGAAACATCATAAGATATCACGAATACACGGAATGTAAACTTGACTACACATGAACTGAATTACAAAATAGAAAAGGGTCTCAAATTTAGAAAACCAACTAGTGCTTGCTTATGGGGAAAGGTGCCTTGGGGTGCTGCATAAAACCAGAGACTGAAATTAGCACAGATAACTTTCCATAAGCCCAATATGTAATAGACAAGACCTACTCCTTGCTCAACGAAATGGACCCAACACCACATATTCAACGCCTAGGAATATACCTGACTAGGAAGAATCTTAAAACCCATGGATATATATGTCTCTGTAAGAGAATCAAGGGTGTGTACAGCGGCCGAAAGGCAGCAGTGAAAATCCGATAAATCCCATTATCAAAATAAATTTCGAAAACAAAACACAAAGACAGTGAAATAGAGAGCAATTCTTAAATAATTCACTCAGGGCATGTGATGCAACCGGGATTGACCACATCTACACCCAGAGCTGGTTGAGACATAAGGCTGGACACTTCAGGCTGATAGCATTGGTGAGTTTAGGTGAGCAAATGCACACCCTTTGAAGTCATACTGTATGGTACCTATTCCATGGGTCCCAACTCTTCAGGTTCAAGGGATTCTTCCTCCAGCTAAAACATGCATGTGAAACCCACAGTATGGTCCACCGTGTTATGGGGAAATGATTTAAAATGCATCTCAGTTTTCGTATCCTGGTCCTCGGGTTCACCATTCCAGATGATTTACTAACAGTCTCCCTGCTTGGAGAGTCAGTGCCTTTAACCTCCTGTTTGGCACAGCTTGCAATTTCTGTGCAAGATGAACAGGAATAGGGAGAACCAATGAGAGACTAGCTGTAGGTGTCTGCACGGGCAAATGTAACGCTCATTTCCCACCAGGAAGAGGAATTTACCAAAGGCTCAGCATGCCCTGCCCGAAACAGATTAGGGCCTGAAGCAATCCTGCGGTTTTGTGCCCAGTTCACAAGAAAGCGAGTTGAAGAAAGGAGCTCAGGGGCACTGTAATTCACAAACCTGCAGAGTTATAAAAGACAGCTATCCTCCAAAAATATATTGAAGTAAGCCTGCGAAGGGGACTTGAAAGCGGGGCAGAATTTCAGGAAAACGATTGCAGGGGGTAGACTGGAATTGCCCTGAAAGCATAGGAAAAGAGGCAGAACGTCGACAATGATGCACTTGGCCAAAAAGGGCGTATGCGTTTTTTCCTGAATATATTCAGGAAAAAACGCATACGCCCTTTTTGGCCAACCAAGCAAGCCTGTAAAGGAAATCTGCACTACAATGAAGTCTCACTGCCCCCCGGGCAAGAGGGCCATCTGAAAAAAGTGTAAAATCCAGAAAGGTAGGACAGGATATGGAGAACAGGGAGCCTTGTTATGCTGATTGGCAGGATGTAAATTGCCAGCAGCCAGCCTGGAGAAGTGTATGGTGTTTCCTGAAACACATAAGAAACAAAGCAACACAGTCTATGGCACTTCCACTTATGGTCCTATAGCTTACGGAAATTAAAATCAAAAACAGAGAGCCACCCCAATATTTGGGACGGCTGTGTTCACAAGAAGCTCGTCTACAGTAACAGGTAAATATCCCAGAAAGCAAAATATGGATAAAGAACTTGTGGCACGTACGTACAATGCAATATCACTCAGCAATGAAATCTGTGTCATCAGGCCCATAGCGGCATAGTGAGTGGATGCAGGTACGGTGATTCTACGTGAACTACGTCACACAGAAAAAGAAACATCATAAGATATCACTAATACACGGAATGTAAACTTGACTACACATGAACTGAATTACAAAACAGAACAGGGTCTCAAATTTAGAAAACCAACTAGTGCTTGCTTATGGGGAAAGGTGCGTTGGGGTGCTTCATAAAACCAGAGACTGAAATTAGCACAGATAACTTTCCATAAGCCAAATATGTAATAGACAAGACCTACTCCTTGCTCAACGAAATGGACCCAACACCACATATTCAACGCCTAGGAATATACCTGACTAGGAAGAATCTTAAAACCCATGGATATATATGTCTCCGTAAGAGAATCAAGCGTGTGTACAGCGGCATAAACGCAGCAGTGAAAATCCGATATATCCCATTATCAAAATAAATTTCAAAAAAAAATCATAAAGACAGTGAAATAGAGAGCAATTCTTAAATAATTCACTCAGGGCATGTGATGCAACCGGGATTTAACACATCTACACCCAGAGCTGGTTGAGACATAAGGCTGGACACTTCAGGCTGATAGCATTGGTGAGTTTCGGTGAGCAAATGCAGACCCTTTGAAGTCATACTGCATGGTACCCATTCCATGGGTCCCAACTCTCCAGGTTCAAGGGATTCTTCCTCCAGCTAAAACATGCATGGGAAACCAAGAGTATCGTCCACCATGTGATTGGGAAATGATTTAAAATGCATCTCAGTTTTCGTATCCTTGTCCTCGGGTTCACCATTCCAGATGCTTTACTAACACTCTCCCCGCTTGGAGAGTCAGTGCCTTTAACCTCCTCTTTGGCACAGCTTGCAATTTCTGTGCAAAATGAACAGGAATAGGGAGAACCAATGAGAGACTAGCTGTAGGTGTCTGCACGGGCAAATGTAACGCTCATTGCCCACCAGGAAGAGGAATTAAACAAAGGCTCAGTGTGCCCTGCTGGAAACAGATTAGGGCCTGAAGCAATCCTGCGGTTTTGTGCCCAGCTCACAAGAAAGCGAGTTGAAGAAAGGAGCTCAGGGGCACTGTAATTCACAAACCTGCAGAGTTATAAATGACAGCTTTCCTCCAAAAATATATTGAAGTAAGCCTGCGAAGGGGACTTGAAAGCGGGGCAGAATTTCAGGAAAACGATTGCAGGGGGTAGACTGGAATTGCCCTGAAAGCATAGGAAAAGAGGCAGAACGTCGACAATGATGCACTTGGCCAAAAAGGGCGTATGCGTTTTTTCCTGAATATATTCAGGAAAAAACGCATACGCCCTTTTTGGCCAACCAAGCAAGCCTGTAAATGAAATCTGCACTACAATGAAGTCTCACTGCCCCCCTGGCAAAAGGGCCATCTGAAAAAAGTGTAAAATCCAGAAAGGTAGGACAGGATATGGAGAACAGGGAGCCTTGTTATGCTGATTGGCAGGATGTAAATTGCCAGCAGCCACCCTGGAGAAGTGTATGGTGTTTCCTGAAACACGAAAGAAACAAAGCAACACAGCCTATGGCACTTCCACTTATGGTCCTATAGCTTACGGAAATTAAAATCAAAAACAGACAGCCACCCCAATATTTGAGACGGCTGTGTTCACAAGAAGCTCGTCTACAGTATCAGGTAAATATCCCAGAAAGCAAAAAATGGATAAAGAACTTGTGGCACGTACGTACAATGCAATATCACTCAGCAATGAAATCTGTGTCATCAGGCCCATAGCGGCATAGTGAGTGGATGCAGGTACGGTGATTCTACGTGAACTACGTCACACAGAAAAAGAAACATCATAAGATATCACGAATACACGGAATGTAAACTTGACTACACATGAACTGAATTACAAAATAGAAAAGGGTCTCAAATTTAGAAAACCAACTAGTGCTTGCTTATGGGGAAAGGTGCCTTGGGGTGCTGCATAAAACCAGAGACTGAAATTAGCACAGATAACTTTCCATAAGCCCAATATGTAATAGACAAGACCTACTCCTTGCTCAACGAAATGGACCCAACACCACATATTCAACGCCTAGGAATATACCGGACTAGGAAGAATCTTAAAACCCATGGATATATATGTCTCCGTAAGAGAATCAAGCGTGTGTACAGCGGCTGAAAGGCAGCAGTGAAAATCCGATAAATCCCATTATCAAAATAAATTTCGAAAACAAAACACAAAGACAGTGAAATAGAGAGCAATTCTTAAATAATTCACTCAGGGCATGTGATGCAACCGGGATTGACCACATCTACACCCAGAGCTGGTTGAGACATAAGGCTGGACACTTCAGGCTGATAGCATTGGTGAGTTTAGGTGAGCAAATGCACACCCTTTGAAGTCATACTGTATGGTACCTATTCCATGGGTCCCAACTCTTCAGGTTCAAGGGATTCTTCCTCCAGCTAAAACATGCATGTGAAACCCACAGTATGGTCCACCGTGTTATGGGGAAATGATTTAAAATGCATCTCAGTTTTCGTATCCTGGTCCTCGGGTTCACCATTCCAGATGATTTACTAACAGTCTCCCTGCTTGGAGAGTCAGTGCCTTTAACCTCCTGTTTGGCACAGCTTGCAATTTCTGTGCAAGATGAACAGGAATAGGGAGAACGAATGAGAGACTAGCTGTAGGTGTCTGCACGGGCAAATGTAATGCTCATTTCCCACCAGGAAGAGGAATTTACCAAAGGCTCAGCATGCCCTGCCCGAAACAGATTAGGGCCTGAAGCAATCCTGCGGTTTTGTGCCCAGTTCACAAGAAAGCGAGTTGAAGAAAGGAGCTCAGGGGCACTGTAATTCACAAACCTGCAGAGTTATAAATGACAGCTATCCTCCAAAAATATATTGAAGTAAGCCTGCGAAGGGGACTTGAAAGCGGGGCAGAATTTCAGGAAAACGATTGCAGGGGGTAGACTGGAATTGCCCTGAAAGCATAGGAAAAGAGGCAGAACGTCGACAATGATGCACTTGGCCAAAAAGGGCGTATGCGTTTTTTCCTGAATATATTCAGGAAAAAACGCATACGCCCTTTTTGGCCAACCAAGCAAGCCTGTAAAGGAAATCTGCACTACAATGAAGTCTCACTGCCCCCCGGGCAAGAGGGCCATCTGAAAAAAGTGTAAAATCCAGAAAGGTAGGACAGGATATGGAGAACAGGGAGCCTTGTTATGCTGATTGGCAGGATGTAAATTGCCAGCAGCCAGCCTGGAGAAGTGTATGGTGTTTCCTGAAACACATAAGAAACAAAGCAACACAGTCTATGGCACTTCCACTTATGGTCCTATAGCTTACGGAAATTAAAATCAAAAACAGACAGCCACCCCAATATTTGGGACGGCTGTGTTCACAAGAAGCTCGTCTACAGTAACAGGTAAATATCCCAGAAAGCAAAATATGGATAAAGAAGTTGTGGCACGTACGTACAATGCAATATCACTCAGCAATGAAATCTGTGTCATCAGGCCCGTAGCGGCATAGTGAGTGGATGCAGGTACGGTGATTCTACGTGAACTACGTCACACAGAAAAAGAAACATCATAAGATATCACTAATACACGGAATGTAAACTTGACTACACATGAACTGAATTACAAAACAGAACAGGGTCTCAAATTTAGAAAACCAACTAGTGCTTGCTTATGGGGAAAGGTGCGTTGGGGTGCTTCATAAAACCAGAGACTGAAATTAGCACAGATAACTTTCCATAAGCCAAATATGTAATAGACAAGACCTACTCCTTGCTCAACGAAATGGACCCAACACCACATATTCAACGCCTAGGAATATACCTGACTAGGAAGAATCTTAAAACCCATGGATATATATGTCTCTGTAAGAGAATCAAGCGTGTGTACAGCGGCATAAACGCAGCAGTGAAAATCCGATAAATCCCATTATCAAAATAAATTTCAAAAAAAAATCATAAAGACAGTGAAATAGAGAGCAATTCTTAAATAATTCACTCAGGGCATGTGATGCAACCGGGATTTAACACATCTACACCCAGAGCTGGTTGAGACATAAGGCTGGACACTTCAGGCTGATAGCATTGGTGAGTTTCGGTGAGCAAATGCAGACCCTTTGAAGTCATACTGCATGGTACCCATTCCATGGGTCCCAACTCTCCAGGTTCAAGGGATTCTTCCTCCGGCTAAAACATGCATGGGAAACCCAGAGTATCGTCCACCGTGTGATTGGGAAACGATTTAAAATGTATCTCAGTTTTCGTATCCTGGTCCTCGGGTTCACCATTCCAAATGCTTTACAAACACTCTCCCTGCTTGCAGAGTCAGTGCCTTTAACCTCCTCTTTGGCGCAGCTTGCAATTTCTGTGCAAGATGAACAGGAATAGGGAGAACGAATAAGACACTAGCTCTAGGTGTGTGCACGGGCAAATGTAACGCTCATTTCCCACCAGGAAGAGGAATTAACCAAAGGCTCAGTGTGCCCTGCTGGAAACAGATTAGGGCGTGAAGCAATCCTGCGGTTTTGTGCCCAGCTCACAAGAAAGCGAGTTGAAGAAAGGAGCTCAGGGGCACTGTAATTCACAAACCTGCAGAGTTATAAATGACAGCTATCCTTCAAAAATATATTGAAGTAAGCCTGCGAAGGGGACTTGAAAGCGGGGCAGAATTTCAGGAAAACGATTGCAGGGGGTAGACTGGAATTGCCCTGAAAGCATAGGAAAAGAGGCACAACGTCGACAATGATGCACTTGGCCAAAAAGGGCGTATGCTTTTTTTCCTGAATATATTCAGGAAAAAACGCATATGCCCTTTTTGGCCAACCAAGCAAGCCTGTAAAGGAAATCTGCACTACAATGAAGTCTCACTGGCCCCTGGGCAAAAGGGCCCTCTGAAAAAAGTGTAAAATCCAGAAAGGTAGGACAGGATATGGAGAACAGGGAGCCTTTTAATGCTGATTGGCAGGATGTAAATTGTGAACAGCCACCCTGGAGCAGTGTATGGTGTTTCCTGAAACACATAAGAAATAAAGCAACACAGCCTATGGCAATTGCACTTATGGTCCTATTGCTTAGGGAAATTAAAATCAAAAACAGAGAGCCACCCCAAAGTTTGGGACGGCTGTGTTCACAAGAAGCTCGTCTACAGTACCAGGTAAATATCCCAGAAAGCAAAAAATGGATAAAGAAGTTGTGGCACGTACGTGCAATGCAATATCACTCAGCAATGAAATCTGTGTCATCAGGCCCGTAGCGGCATAGTGAGTGGATGCAGGTACGGTGATTCTACGTGAACTATGTCACACAGAAAAAGAAACATCATAAGATATCACTAATACACGGAATGTAAACTTGACTACATATGAACTGAATTACAAAACAGAACAGGGTCTCAAATTTAGAAAACCAACTAGTGCTTGCTTATGGGGAAAGGTGCCTTGGGGTGCTGCATAAAACCAGAGACTGAAATTAGCACAGATAACATTCCATAAGCCAAATATGTAATAGACAAGACCTACTCCTTGCTCAACGAAATGGATTCAACACCACATATTCAATGCCTAGGAATATACCTGACCAAGAAGAATCTTAAAACCCATGGATTTATATGTCTCCATAAGAGAATCAAGCATGTGTACAGCGGCATAAACGCAGCAGTGAAAATCCGATAAATCCCATTATCAAAATAAATTTCAAAAAAAAATCACAAAGACAGTGAAATAGAGAGCAATTCTTAAATAATTCACTCAGGGCACGTGATGCAACCGGGATTTAACACATCTACACCCAGAGCTGGTTGAGACATAAGGCTGGACACTTCAGGCTGATAGCATTGGTGAGTTTCGGTGAGCAAATGCAGACCCTTTGAAGTCATACTGCATGGTACCCATTCCATGGGTCCCAACTCTCCAGGTTCAAGGGATTCTTCCTCCAGCTAAAACATGCATGGGAAACCAAGAGTATCGTCCACCATGTGATTGGGAAATGATTTAAAATGCATCTCAGTTTTCGTATCCTGGTCCTCGGGTTCACCATTCCAGATGCTTTACTAACACTCTCTCCGCTTGGAGAGTCAGTGCCTTTAACCTCCTCTTTGGCACAGCTTGCAATTTCTGTGCAAGATGAACAGGAATAAGGAGAACCAATGAGAGACTAGCTGTAGGTGTCTGCACGGGCAAATGTAACGCTCATTGCCCACCAGGAAGAGGAATTAAACAAAGGCTCAGTGTGCCCTGCTGGAAACAGATTAGGGCCTGAAGCAATCCTGCGGTTTTGTGCCCAGATCACAAGAAAGCGAGTTCAAGAAAGGAGCTCAGGGGCACTGTAATTCACAAACCTGCAGAGTTATAAATGACAGCTTTCCTCCAAAAATATATTGAAGTAAGCCTGCGAAGGGGACTTGAAAGCGGGGCAGAATTTCAGGAAAACGATTGCAGGGGGTAGACTGGAATTGCCCTGAAAGCATAGGAAAAGAGGCAGAACGTCGACAATGATGCACTTGGCCAAAAAGGGCGTATGCGTTTTTTCCTGAATATATTCAGGAAAAAACGCATACGCCCTTTTTGGCCAACCAAGCAAGCCTGTAAAGGAAATCTGCACTACAATGAAGTCTCACTGCCCCCCGGGCAAGAGGGCCATCTGAAAAAAGTGTAAAATCCAGAAAGGTAGGACAGGATATGGAGAACAGGGAGCCTTGTTATGCTGATTGGCAGGATGTAAATTGCCAGCAGCCAGCCTGGAGAAGTGTATGGTGTTTCCTGAAACACATAAGAAACAAAGCAACACAGTCTATGGCACTTCCACTTATGGTCCTATAGCTTACGGAAATTAAAATCAAAAACAGACAGCCACCCCAATATTTGGGACGGCTGTGTTCACAAGAAGCTCGTCTACAGTAACAGGTAAATATCCCAGAAAGCAAAAAATGGATAAAGAACTTGTGGCACGTACGTACAATGCAATATCACTCAGCAATGAAATCTGTGTCATCAGGCCCGTAGCGGCATAGTGAGTGGATGCAGGTACGGTGATTCTACGTGAACTACGTCACACAGAAAAAGAAACATCATAAGATATCACGAATACACGGAATGTAAACTTGACTACACATGAACTGAATTACAAAATAGAAAAGGGTCTCAAATTTAGAAAACCAACTAGTGCTTGCTTATGGGGAAAGGTGCCTTGGGGTGCTGCATAAAACCAGAGACTGAAATTAGCACAGATAACTTTCCATAAGCCAAATATGTAATAGACAAGACCTACTCCTTGCTCAACGAAATGGACCCAACACCACATATTCAACGCCTAGGAATATACCTGACTAGGAAGAATCTTAAAACCCATGGATATATATGTCTCCGTAAGAGAATCAAAGGTGTGTACAGCGGACGAAAGGCAGCAGTGAAAATCCGATAAATCCCATTATCAAAATAAATTTCGAAAACAAAACACAAAGACAGTGAAATAGAGAGCAATTCTTAAATAATTCACTAAGGGCATGTGATGCAACCGGGATTGACCACATCTACACCCAGAGCTGGTTGAGACATAAGGCTGGACACTTCAGGCTGATAGCATTGGTGAGTTTAGGTGAGCAAATGCACACCCTTTGAAGTCATACTGTATGGTACCTATTCCATGGGTCCCAACTCTTCAGGTTCAAGGGATTCTTCCTCCAGCTAAAACATGCATGTGAAACCAAGAGTATCGTCCACCGTGTTATGGGGAAATGATTTAAAATGCATCTCACTTTTCGTATCCTGGTCCTCGGGTTCACCATTCCAGATGATTTACTAACAGTCTCCCTGCTTGGAGAGTCAGTGCCTTTAACCTCCTGTTTGGCACAGCTTGCAATTTCTGTGCAAGATGAACAGGAATAGGGAGAACCAATGAGAGACTTGCTGTAGGTGTCTGCACGGGCAAATGTAACGCTCATTTCCCACCAGGAAGAGGAATTTACCAAAGGCTCAGCATGCCCTGCCCGAAACAGATTAGGGCCTGAAGCAATCCTGCGGTTTTGTGCCCAGTTCACAAGAAAGCGAGTTGAAGAAAGGAGCTCAGGGGCACTGTAATTCACAAACCTGCAGAGTTATAAATGACAGCTTTCCTCCAAAAATATATTGAAGTAAGCCTGCGAAGGGGACTTGAAAGCGGGGCAGAATTTCAGGAAAACGATTGCAGGGGGTAGACTGGAATTGCCCTGAAAGCATAGGAAAAGAGGCAGAACGTCGACAATGATGCACTTGGCCAAAAAGGGCGTATGCGTTTTTTCCTGAATATATTCAGGAAAAAAGGCATACGCCCTTTTTGGCCAACCAAGCAAGCCTGTAAAGGAAATCTGCACTACAATGAAGTCTCACTGCCCCCCGGGCAAGAGGGCCATCTGAAAAAAGTGTAAAATCCAGAAAGGTAGGACAGGATATGGAGAACAGGGAGCCTTGTTATGCTGATTGGCAGGATGTAAATTGCCAGCAGCCAGCCTGGAGAAGTCTATGGTGTTTCCTGAAACACATAAGGAACAAAGCAACACAGTCTATGACACTTCCACTTATGGTCCTATAGCTTACGGAAATTAAAATCAAAAACAGACAGCCACCCCAATATTTGGGACGGCTGTGTTCACAAGAAGCTCGTCTACAGTAACAGGTAAATATCCCAGAAAGCAAAATATGGATAAAGAAGTTGTGGCACGTATGTACAATGCAATATCACTCAGCAATGAAATCTGTGTCATCAGGCCCGTAGCGGCATAGTGAGTGGATGCAGGTACGGTGATTCTACGTGAACTACGTCACACAGAAAAAGAAACATCATAAGATATCACTAATACACGGAATGTAAACTTGACTACACATGAACTGAATTACAAAACAGAACAGGGTCTCAAATTTAGAAAACCAACTAGTGCTTGCTTATGGGGAAAGGTGCGTTGGGGTGCTTCATAAAACCAGAGACTGAAATTAGCACAGATAACTTTCCATAAGCCAAATATGTAATAGACAAGACCTACTCCTTGCTCAACGAAATGGACCCAACACCACATATTCAACGCCTAGGAATATACCTGACTAGGAAGAATCTTAAAACCCATGGATATATATGTCTCCGTAAGAGAATCAAGCGTGTGTACAGCGGCATAAACGCAGCAGTGAAAATCCGATAAATCCCATTATCAAAATAAATTTCAAAAAAAAATCATAAAGACCGTGAAATAGAGAGCAATTCTTAAATAATTCACTCAGGGCATGTGATGCAACCGGGATTTAACACATCTACACCCAGGGCTGGTTGAGACATAAGGCTGGACACTTCAGGCTGATAGCATTGGTGAGTTTCGGTGAGCAAATGCAGACCCTTTGAAGTCATACTGCATGGTACCCATTCCATGGGTCCCAACTCTCCAGGTTCAAGGGATTCTTCCTCCAGCTAAAACATGCATGGGAAACCAAGAGTATCGTCCACCATGTGATTGGGAAATGATTTAAAATGCATCTCAGTTTTCGTATCCTGGTCTTCGGGTTCACCATTCCAGATGCTTTACTAACACTCTCCCCGCTTGGAGAGTCAGTGCCTTTAACCTCCTCTTTGGCACAGCTTGCAATTTCTGTGCAAAATGAACAGGAATAGGGAGAACCAATGAGAGACTAGCTGTAGGTGTCTGCACGGGCAAATGTAACGCTCATTGCCCACCAGGAAGAGGAATTAACCAAAGGCTCAGCGTGCCCTGCCAGAAACAGATTAGGGCCTGAAGCAATCCTGCGGTTTTGTGCCCAGCTCACAAGAAAGCGAGTTGAAGAAAGGAGCTCAGGGGCACTGTAATTCACAAACCTGCAGAGTTATAAATGACAGCTATCCTCCAAAAATATATTGAAGTAAGCCTGCGAAGGGGAGTTGAATGCGGGGCAGAATTTCAGGAAAACGATTGCAGGGGGTAGACTGGAATTGCCCTGAAAGCATAGGAAAAGAGGCAGAACGTCAACAATGATGCACTTGGCCAAAAAGGGCGTATGTGTTTTTTCCTGAATATATTCAGGAAAAAACGCATACGCCCTTTTTGGCCAACCAAGCAAGCCTGTAAATGAAATCTGCACTACAATGAAGTCTCACTGCCCACCTGGCAAAAGGGCCATCTGAAAAAAGTGTAAAATCCAGAAAGGTAGGACAGGATATGGAGAACAGGGAGCCTTGTTATGCTGATTGGCAGGATGTAAATTGCCAGCAGCCACCCTGGAGAAGTGTATGGTGTTTCCTGAAACACGAAAGAAACAAAGCAACACAGCCTATGGCACTTCCACTTATGGTCCTATAGCTTACGGAAATTAAAATCAAAAACAGACAGCCACCCCAATATTTGAGACGGCTGTGTTCACAAGAAGCTCGTCTACAGTATCAGGTAAATATCCCAGAAAGCAAAAAATGGATAAAGAACTTGTGGCACGTACGTACAATGCAATATCACTCAGCAATGAAATCTGTGTCATCAGGCCCATAGCGGCATAGTGAGTGGATACAGGTACGGTGATTCTACGTGAACTACGTCACACAGAAAAAGAAACATCATAAGATATCACGAATACACGGAATGTAAACTTGACTACACATGAACTGAATTACAAAATAGAAAAGTGTCTCAAATTTAGAAAACCAACTAGTGCTTGCTTATGGGGAAAGGTGCCTTGGGGTGCTGCATAAAACCAGAGACTGAAATTAGCACAGATAACTTTCCATAAGCCCAATATGTAATAGACAAGACCTACTCCTTGCTCAACGAAATGGACCCAACACCACATATTCAACGCCTAGGAATATACCTGACTAGGAAGAATCTTAAAACCCATGGATATATATGTCTCCGTAAGAGAATCAAGGGTGTGTACAGCGGCCGAAAGGCAGCAGTGAAAATCCGATAAATCCCATTATCAAAATAAATTTCGAAAACAAAACACAAAGACAGTGAAATAGAGAGCAATTCTTAAATAATTCACTCAGGGCATGTGATGCAACCGGGATTGACCACATCTACACCCAGAGCTGGTTGAGACATAAGGCTGGACACTTCAGGCTGATAGCATTGGTGAGTTTAGGTGAGCAAATGCACACCCTTTGAAGTCATACTGTATGGTACCTATTCCATGGGTCCCAACTCTTCAGGTTCAAGGGATTCTTCCTCCAGCTAAAACATGCATGTGAAACCCACAGTATGGTCCACCGTCTTATGGGGAAATGATTTAAAATGCATCTCAGTTTTCGTATCCTGGTCCTCGGGTTCACCATTCCAGATGATTTACTAACAGTCTCCCTGCTTGGAGAGTCAGTGCCTTTAACCTCCTGTTTGGCACAGCTTGCAATTTCTGTGCAAGATGAACAGGAATAGGGAGAACCAATGAGAGACTAGCTGTAGGTGTCTGCACGGGCAAATGTAACGCTCATTTCCCACCAGGAAGAGGAATTTACCAAAGGCTCAGCATGCCCTGCCCGAAACAGATTAGGGCCTGAAGCAATCCTGCGGTTTTGTGCCCAGTTCACAAGAAAGCGAGTTGAAGAAAGGAGCTCAGGGGCACTGTAATTCACAAACCTGCAGAGTTATAAATGACAGCTATCCTCCAAAAATATATTGAAGTAAGCCTGCGAAGGGGACTTGAAAGCGGGGCAGAATTTCAGGAAAACGATTGCAGGGGGTAGACTGGAATTGCCCTGAAAGCATAGGAAAAGAGACAGAACGTCGACAATGATGCACTTGGCCAAAAAGGGCGTATGCGTTTTTTCCTGAATATATTCAGGAAAAAACGCATACGCCCTTTTTGGCCAACCAAGCAAGCCTGTAAAGGAAATCTGCACTACAATGAAGTCTCACTGCCCCCCGGGCAAGAGGGCCATCTGAAAAAAGTGTAAAATCCAGAAAGGTAGGACAGGATATGGAGAACAGGGAGCCTTGTTATGCTGATTGGCAGGATGTAAATTGCCAGCAGCCAGCCTGGAGAAGTGTATGGTGTTTCCTGAAACACATAAGAAACAAAGCAACACAGTCTATGGCACTTCCACTTATGGTCCTATAGCTTACGGAAATTAAAATCAAAAACAGACAGCCACCCCAATATTTGGGACGGCTGTGTTCACAAGAAGCTCGTCTACAGTAACAGGTAAATATCCCAGAAAGCAAAATATGGATAAAGAAGTTGTGCACGTACGTACAATGCAATATCACTCAGCAATGAAATCTGTGTCATCAGGCCCGTAGCGGCATAGTGAGTGGATGCAGGTACGGTGATTCTACGTGAACTACGTCACACAGAAAAACAAACATCATAAGATATCACTAATACACGGAATGTAAACTTGACTACACATGAACTGAATTACAAAACAGAACAGGGTCTCAAATTTAGAAAACCAACTAGTGCTTGCTTATGGGGAAAGGTGCGTTGGGGTGCTTCATAAAACCAGAGACTGAAATTAGCACAGATAACTTTCCATAAGCCAAATATGTAATAGACAAGACCTACTCCTTGCTCAACGAAATGGACCCAACACCACATATTCAACGCCTAGGAATATACCTGACTAGGAAGAATCTTAAAACCCATGGATATATATGTCTCCGTAAGAGAATCAAGCGTGTGTACAGCGGCATAAACGCAGCAGTGAAAATCCGATAAATCCCATTATCAAAATAAATTTCAAAAAAAAATCATAAAGACAGTGAAATAGAGAGCAATTCTTAAATAATTCACTCAGGGCATGTGATGCAACCGGGATTTAACACATCTACACCCAGAGCTGGCTGAGACATAAGGCTGGACACTTCAGGCTGATAGCATTGGTGAGTTTCGGTGAGCAAATGCAGACCCTTTGAAGTCATACTGCATGGTACCCATTCCATGGGTCCCAACTCTCCAGGTTCAAGGGATTCTTCCTCCAGCTAAAACATGCATGGGAATCCAAGAGTATCGTCCACCATGTGATTGGGAAATGATTTAAAATGCATCTCAGTTTTCGTATCCTGGTCCTCGGGTTCACCATTCCAGATGCTTTACTAACACTCTCCCCGCTTGGAGAGTCAGTGCCTTTAACCTCCTCTTTGGCACAGCTTGCAATTTCTGTGCAAAATGAACAGGAATAGGGAGAACCAATGAGAGACTAGCTGTAGGTGTCTGCACGGGCAAATGTAACGCTCATTGCCCACCAGGAAGAGGAATTAAACAAAGGCTCAGTGTGCCCTGCTGGAAACAGATTAGGGCCTGAAGCAATCCTGCGGTTTTGTGCCCAGCTCACAAGAAAGCGAGTTGAAGAAAGGAGCTCAGGGGCACTGTAATTCACAAACCTGCAGAGTTATAAATGACAGCTTTCCTCCAAAAATATATTGAAGTAAGCCTGCGAAGGGGACTTGAAAGCGGGGCAGAATTTCAGGAAAACGATTGCAGGGGGTAGACTGGAATTGCCCTGAAAGCATAGGAAAAGAGGCAGAACGTCGACAATGATGCACTTGGCCAAAAAGGGCGTATGCGTTTTTTCCTGAATATATTCAGGAAAAAACGCATACGCCCTTTTTGGCCAACCAAGCAAGCCTGTAAAGGAAATCTGCACTACAATGAAGTCTCACTGCCCCCCGGGCAAGAGGGCCATCTGAAAAAAGTGTAAAATCCAGAAAGGTAGGACAGGATATGGAGAACAGGGAGCCTTGTTATGCTGATTGGCAGGATGTAAATTGCCAGCAGCCAGCCTGGAGAAGTGTATGGTGTTTCCTGAAACACATAAGAAACAAAGCAACACAGTCTATGGCAC